>NW_027518272.1:142885-246069 GCF_023851605.1 Tamandua tetradactyla
CCATCATTCCAGCAGCATTAGCGAACTGAAACATCTAACAACTTAAAAAACAAATCTTATCTAAATAAACTGTGTGTATACATCTCATTATTAAACAGATTTGAAGCATATCTATAAATGCAGAGTTTCATATATATAAACAAAAATAAAATACCACTATAAGCACAAACTTTCATTTTTTTATTAATAAGTTATGATTTACTGAGTTGGCCAGATTATTTAATCTTCCCAACTTTGTCAACACAGCATTATCATTAAACTTATTTTACAGATGACAAAACTGAGAATTAACAAGGTTAAGAAATTTGTTCAAGGATATATACATAGCAAAATTCCAAAATGAAATAAATGAAATCTGCCATTTAAGTGAAAGGGCCCAAAGTAAAATCAATCTTAAGACTTATTTTTAGCACTTACAAGCTTTAACAGAGATTATATAAGTTGCTTTAACTCAGGGATCAGGAACATTTTTCTGTAAAGGGCCACATGGTACATATTTTAGGTACTGTAGACCATATAATCTCTGTCACAACTATTTAGCTCAGCTGCTCTAGCGCAAATGTAGACAGAGAACACATAAATGGAAAAATATGGCTATATCTTTCTTTTATTTTGATTTTCTTATAAATAATAAAACCTGATATACCCTGAAATTTGAATTTCATACAATCTTCATGTGTCAAAAATATTACTCTTTTGGTTTTCTCAAGCATTTAAAAATGTAAAAATCTTTCTTAACTCATGGGCCATACTAAAACAGGAAGTGGGCCAGATTTGGTCACTGTGTCACAGTTTGATAATTCCTGCTTTAACTGAAAAGTTAAACATTAAAAAAAATGAATATAATACAAATATACTATTATTTAAGCATAAATAATATTAAGTAATGACTTTCAAATAATCACTTCATGTATTATAGAAATAATATATTGTTGTATATTCTGTAATTCATACATATACACAGTACCTTTTCTCTGGTATCACTTTTAACTTGCTCATCTTAAATTACTTCATCTCACCGTTGTAGATAACCTAAAAGAAAAATGTTAACATAAAAAAGTTAAACACTTATGCAATTGCTTTCAATACATTAAATGTCATAAAAGCCATACAGCTAGTAAATATAACAAATGATAATGAATTTTACACTTAATAACTGTTAAAATGGCAAATTTTGTTATATATACTTTTTTTTGCACGGGCAGGCACTAGGAATTGAACCCAGGTCTCTGGCATGGCAAGTGAGAATCCTGCCACTGAGCCACTGTGGTCTGCCCTGTTATATATATATTTTGTTGCAACTTTAAAAGAAAAAAGCCATACAACTGAAAGGTTCTGATTATGGGCAACACAAGCTATGACTGGAAACCAAAAGAGAATATTTCAGTTGTATGTGCTTCTGGCAGAACACTTAAATACGCAACATGTAACTAAAATCAACAAGTGAAATGTTATCAAAATCCTAGAGCTACAAAAATGCAGATAACTAACATAACACAGTTTATAATATAGTCTTAAGATTTCTTTTGAGACAATTCAAACTATGCTTCCTTTTCTCTGGTAGCATACTTTTAAAATACTAAACCCACTAAAGCATCCTATGAGTGATTAGTGTACACATTGTCCACCATTCAGACAGTAGTCTAATACTTGAAAGTATGTATGACTATTATGTAGGAGAACATTTTAAAATGCCTAATAAATTGTTTAGACAGAGTAAAAAGCTCATATAACATTTTCTTATTTAATGCACTTAACGTACATTTCAATCAAACAGGTTTCATCTTTAAAAAGCACACACTCTACATTTTAAAACAATCCTAAATCTTAATTCACAAAATGTTGATAATTTTTCAGATTAATTTTGCAACTATTAACCAAAAACACCTTTGAATATCTTCTAATTTTATATATCAATCATTATTGAAGGAAAATTTTATAGCATCAATAAAAGTGAAAAATTACTGCCAATTCAACAAACTAATAAAAAATCCATACAATATTTAGTAACAGTATATTTAAAGGAAAAAAGATGTGCAAAAGAGCAGTCTTCAAATGTTGTACTTAGCAGAATTAGAAGATACAGGTATTCTGGATTTTTTCTTCAAATACAAAGACCTTTTACTTCAACAAAATATACCCATGATCCTTCTGCATTTTTCCTATCAACTCAATTTTTTAAAAAGTATACATATTCAGATTTCTGTGTAAAAAGCACATGAACTGTGTTTTTACAGTTTTACAATGAGAAAATTTAAATGTTACTATTCTTTTTTTACTTCATTTCTTTTTAAAATAATTATTTCAAAGTAAAAAATAAGTCCCAATTTCCAAAGTAATTTAGACTCATTATATATCCAAAGGGGAAAAAGTCCTATGTGCTTTCAAAAGTATTGCTGCCAACAAGTCACTTTACTGGTGTGACTATTTCTAAAGCTACATTAACAGCATATCTCATGAATCTTTCACTGTAAAGTTTTACAGTTGACAGACATGAAAATATTAATATTCAGTACTTATATCACAGGAAACCTTATTTCAGGATATAAGAAATAATTCAAACATCCAGCTCACTTAGGATAACACAGGCATTTCTCTACCCTCCCTCCCAGCACTGATTTAAAATAGATAGTAGAGAAGGAATATTATGTTTAACTTCGTAGTGGCAAAATAAAATCTAAGGAGGGGAGGAGGAGATTATAAGAAACTTCATTAAAAGTTAGGAGAAGGGGAACCACTCAGCACAGAAGAAACCCAGGAAAGGTCAGGACACAAAAATGTGAAAACATGCACAAAGAGACTGAGAAACAGGGCCAAGACATTTTATAATTTCAAATAACTTCCTATAGCCTCAATACCTCTATACCCCATCACTGTGGAAAATACTCAAACAGACAAACATCTAACCTGGAGAAAACATTCAGAGAACTCTCCACTAAATAAACTGACAAACTCAAATACATCTGCTTTCTGGGACTTAAAGTCCTTTAGAAAAAAAGTCAGTTCTCGATCCCATCATCTTGAGACTAAGTCAGTTTCTCCCAAGTACCGCCTCAGAGTTCACTTTTTACTGACTTTTTTATTGCTAAAGTCTAAGGCCAGAAACTTCAGAGTAAAGGGAAAATCTTCTCCCTGCTGTGACAGTTTGTGCTCACTACAGTATGGGGTGTAACAGAAAGAGCAAGCACCTAGTAGTAGAAGTGTTGGATTTCATCAAGTTCAAGGTATTGCCAGGCAAGTGTGGCAAAGTAAAGGAAGGGCAAAAAAGTTAACAGTATATATGAGCTGATCATGGAATATAAGAATAATGTACTCATTTCTCTTCACTGGATCATTTTCATCATCATATAATCATGCTATTACTTCTATCTCTTAGAAGAAGAAGAAAAAAATTCTTGCTCCCAGCTCCCCAATATAGCTACTGCCTCATTTCTCTCCTCAAAGAGTTGTTAATCCTCACTGTCAAGAATTCCTCTCTTCTAACAAAGGAATGTCATTACTGCAGGGTGCTGAAAATAGCTGGTAATTAACATTTTAAAATTTTACCTTATGTGTGGGACTAAAGCAAAAAATGTTTATTTGGTACAAAATTTATATTTTGACTAGTGCATTTCCTAATATAACTTACGTAGACATCTTAATTGAACATTAAAAGTACATGGAACCTTGAGTAAAACATGAGATTTTGTTGGTTTGTCCAGAGAGATCCCCGCTAAATCCCAGAGTGATCAGAACAGTGAATAAAAAAAGTATTTGCAAAGTCCCCTTCAGGGAATGATGGGAACAGGGGAAAATTCAACTCCCCCAAGACAACTCTTGACATTCTCACAAGCAATGCAGACAATCAAAGCAATAGGCTGAGCCTCCAATCCTGGGGTTTGTTCATATGAAACTTAACCCCACAAAGGATAGGTCAAAGTCTTCTTAAAATTAGGCCTAAGAGTCACCCCCAAGAGAACCTCTTTTGTTGCTCAGATGTGGCCTCTCTCTCTCCAGCCAACACAACAAGCAAACTCACCACCCTACCCCTGTCTACATGGGACATGACTCCCAGGGGTCTGGACCTTACTGGCAACGTGGAACAGAAATCCTGGAATGGGCTGAGACTCAGCATCAAGGGACTGAGGAAACCTTCTTGACCAAAAGGGGGAAGAGTGAAATGAGACAAATTAAGTGTCAATGGCTGAGAGATTCTAAATAGAGTCAAGAGGTTATCCTGGAGGTTATTCTTATGCATTAAACAGATAGCACCTTGTTAGTCAAGACGTAGTGGAGAGACTGGAGGGAACAGCCTGAAAATGTGGAGCTGTGTTCCAGTAGCCATGTTTCTTGAAGATGACTGTATAATGATATAGGTTTCACAGTGTTGACTGTGTGATTGGGTAAACCTTGTGTCTGATGCTCCTTTTATCTACCTTATCAACAGACAAGTAAAACATATGGAATAAAGATGAATAATAGGGGGAGAAAATGTTAAAATAAATTTAGAGTGAAATGTGGTGATCGGTGAAGGGAAGGGGTGGGGGGTAATGGTATGTATCAATTTTTATCTGTTTTCTTTTTATTTCTTTTTCTGAATACATGCAAATTTTCTAAGAAATGATCTTGATGATGAATAAGCAACTATGTGATGATATTGTGAATTACTGATTATATATGTAGAAGAGAAGATCAAAAGTTACGAATGTTTGTATTTGGTATTTTCTTGGTATTTAAAAGAAATTTTTTTAATTAATAAAAATAAAGTACAAAAAATGGTTAAAAATAAGAATACCTCTCTTCTCAGCAGAGAATAAACAAATATTTGCAAAGTCCTCTTGGGGGGCTTGGGAGAAAGGAGGAAATATTCAACTTCCCCATCTGGGGAATTTCTGATATTCTCAAAAGCAGTGGGGACAACCAATTCAACAAGCTGAGCCCTCGATCTTGGGGCTCACCCCAATGAAGCTTATTCCTGCAAAGGATAGGCTAAGCCTACTTATAATAACGCCTAAGAGTCATCCCCAGAAAACCTCTTTTGTTGCTCAGGAGTGACCTTTCTCTCTAAGACAACTCAGCAAGTGAATTCAATGCCCTCTCCCCTAGTGGGTCATGACTCCAAGTATAAATCTCCCTAACTACATGAAACATGATTCTCAGGGATGAGTCAGGACCCAACATCATAGGATTAAGAAAGACTTCTTGACCAAAAGTGGGAAGAGAGGAATGAGATAAAATAAGTCTCAGAGCCTGACAGATTTCAATCACAGTCAAGAAGTTACCTTGGAGGTTATTCTTATACATTATACAGATATCCCTTTTTAGTTTACTGTATATTGAAGTGGCTAGAAGGAAGTACCTGAAACTGTTGAACACTATTCTAGTAGCCTTGATTCTTGAAGATGACTGTATAACTATACAGCTTTTACAGTGTGACCATGTGATTGTGAAAATCTTGTGTCTGATGTTCCTTTTTCTCCAGGGTATGGACAGATGAGCAAAAAATATAAGGACAAATATAAGTAACAGAGGGGGAATAGGGGTAAAAAAATGGGGTAGATTACAAATACTAGTGGTAATGAGAGGGAGGGGTAAGGGATATAGGATGTATGAGTTCTTTCACCCAACATTCAATCCACCAGGAAGTCCTAATAGATGTACTTTCAAAATACATTTACAATCTGATCACTTCACTGCACCTACTACTATCACTTGGTCCAAGCCATTGTTGTCACTAGTCTCACCCTGAGCTGGTTATAATCTCTTCTGGACCCTCAAAAAGCCATATTCTATTCATTCTAATCCTATTGTGTGGGGGCAGACCCATTGTTTAGGGTAGAATATTTGGATTCGGTTGTTTCCATGGAGATGTGGTCTACTCAATTGTGGGCGTGACATTTTGATTAGATTATTTCCATGGAGGTTCGGCCCCGCCCATTTAAATTGGGTCTTAACTTACTACAGTCCTTAGAAGAGCCAACACAGGGAAATATTTGAGTAAAAGCTCAGACACAGATACTTGGAGATGCTTGGGATGCCAACAGAGATGCTTAGAGTGCCAACAGAGATGCTTGGAGAGATGTTAGAAACCACAGCCAAGTAAGGGTTGCCCTATACCTTCCCATGAGATGCTAAGCAAGCCAGAACCTGGAGAAAGCCAATACAGAGTAGCTAAGTGAGGGCCCACAGATGCTCAGAAAGGAAGCCACTGGAATCAGAAACAAAGAAATGAACAGGGAGCAAGAACCTCAGGTGCCAGCCTTATGCCTTCCCAGCTGACAAGAAATCTCTGATGCCATTTGGCCATTATTTGGAATCAAAATATCTTTCTTGAATGCCTTAGTTTTGACATTTTTATGGTCTTAGAACTTCTTCTAGTTTGCTAGCTGCCAGAATGCAATATACCATAAACAGAATGGCTTTTCAAAAGGGGAATTTAATCAGAAGCTAGTTTACAGTTCCAAGGCCGAGAAAATATCCCAATTAAAACACGTCTATAGAAATGTACAATCTAAGGCATCCAAGGAAAGATACCTTGGTTCAAGAAGGCTGATGAAGTTCAGGGTTTCTCTCTCAAGTAAGAAGGCACATGGCGAACACAGTCTCATCTGGAAAGGCACATGTTGAACACGGTCTGGGTTTCTCTCTCATCTGGAAGAGCACATGGCAAACATGGCATCATCTGCTAGCTTCTTCTCCTGGCTTCCTGTATCATGAATCTCCCTGGGAGACATTTTTCTCCTTCATCTCCAAAGGTTGCTGGCTGGTGGACTCTTTCTCATGTCTACGTTGTTCTGCTCTGCTCTCTCTGACTGTCCCATTCTCCAAAATATTTCCTCTTTTATAGGATTTCAGAAACTAATCAAGGCCCACTGATATGGATGGAGGCACACCTCTACCTAATTTAACAACCACTCTTCATTAAATCACATCTCCAGGGAGATGATCTCATTACATTTCAAACATACATACTGAATAGGGATTAGAAGAAACAGCTGCCTTTACAAAATGGGATTAGGATTAAAACATGGCTTTTCTAGGGTACATACATCATTTCAAACCAGCACAGAACTGTAAACTTGTGACTTAATTAATCCTCTTTATTAAAGCCAATCCATTTCTGGAATATTGCATTCCAGCAGCTTGAACAAACCAAAACAGATTTAAACACATTTTGGTACCAGAGAAGTAAGATGCTGTGATTTGCAAAAACCAAACATGTTGGAAAGACTTTTGAAATGGATAAGGGGAAGATTATGGAAGAGGTGTGAGGAGCTTGATAGAGAATGCCTAGAATGCTTTTAAGAGACTGTTGGTAGAAATATGGACATTAAAGATACTTCTGTATTAGAAATGAGCAAAGCATCATTGCAAACTGGAAGAAAGGTGATCCTTGTTTTAAACTTGCAGAGAATTTGGCAAAATTGAGTCCTCATGCTAGATGGAAAGGAGAATTTGAAAGCAACCAGCTAGGATATCTAGTTGAGGAAATCTCCAAATTAAATATGGAAATGTAGCCTGGCTTCTTCTTGTAGCTTATATTAAAATCCAACAGGAAAGGGATAAGTTGAGAACTGAACTCTTGGGTACAAAGTAGCCAGAATCTGATGGTCTGAAAAGTTCTGAGTTTTCAGAAACAGAGACCACAGCAGCAGCAGCAATGGTACACATGAAGATTTAACCAAATATGGAACCAGTCAGCCATGTCAGGACAAGCCAGGATTGGAGATGGGAGTTATACAGAAAAGATCTGTGTTAAGTCCTATTGTCTGATGGCTTTAACCCCTGGATAGTACATGCTAAACCAACATACTTTTTGTGAGATCTTTATAAACAGAACCACTGCCAATCTGGACTAAAAGGGACAAAATAAAGGAAAAAAAAACTTTGGTAGTAAAACCATGGAACCTAAGGTCTGAAGCCAAGAAATCTCAGACCAGGAGAAAGGACCTGCACATCCACATGGAAAGGGTGTGTTTACCCTGGAGGCAGGGGACAGGCAGAAGAGTTTCAACTTCTTCAGCTTCAGAGAAAGCAGAGCACATTCCTGGAGCATTGGGCAGAGCCTCACCGCCACTCCAGTGATCTGAGAGGATTGAGTGTGTGCCTTAGAGACGGAAGAGAGTCAGAGTGCTGCACCAATGCTTGGACGGCATGGAGTTGAGAAAAAGGTGGTCTCCCCAATGTTTCCCAAGGTTGCAAACATCATTCCTGTGTTGGAGAGAACAGGGCCACTGCAGAAGCCCTTGTAAAGGGTAGGACTGCTCCTTTCCCAAGCCCTGAGGATGATAAAGGGTCTGCAGACTCTGAAATGTAAGGGAGTCTGCCCTGCAGTTTTCTGGAAAGGTTTCAATCCAGTGACCTGTTTTTCTTTCAATTTCTCCCTGTGGTAATGAGACTGTTCATCCTATGATTGCCCCTCCATTGTGTACTGGAAGCAGACAAGCTGTTCTAAGCTTCACAGGCCCACAGCCAGAAAAGAATTTGCCTTATGAAAAATCATGCCTGTGGCTTATTTTGATGAGATTTTGTACTGTTTCTGACTTTCTATTATTACTGAAATAGTTTAAGGTTTTTGTGATATTATGATGCAATGAATATATTTTGTATATGGAAAGAACATGCCTTTTTGGGGTTCAGAGGGTGTAATGTGCTGGTCTGAAACTGAGGGTAGAATGTGCTGGCTTTCTGTTCTGTTAAAAAAAAACAGAAAAGCAATGCTCTTTTACTCCTAATCCAATCTTGTGGAGTAGACATAACATTTGGGATGGAATCTTTGATTGGGTTGTTTTCGTGGAGATACAACACACCCAATTAAGGGTGAGGCTTTTTTTTAAAAGATAGTGCATAATTTATTAAAATAGATTGTGATTAATCAAATTTTAACTCATCAACATATCCAAACATTTTTAGAAAACATTTTAAATGCAATGTATAACTATAAAGTCATAAGACTGACTTTTTGCTTTTTCTAATTTATTTTTTGTTTTTGTTTCTAATTTTAATGCCATTTTATTGATATATATATATATTATATTCACATACCATGCAATTATCAAGAGTGTACAATCAATAGTTCACAATCAGAGACCATTTGAGATGAAGAAGGAAAATGCCCTGGGGGAACTTCATGAAACAAGAACCTGGAGAGAAAGATAGCAGATGTTGCCATGTTCACTCTGACTTTCCAGTTGAGAGAGAAACCCTGAACTTTATCGGCCTTTCTTAAGTGAAGGTAACCTCTTGTTGGTGCCTTTATTTGGGGACAGGTGGCGGTCTGCAAGTCTACACAGTTTGGGTGCCTTAATTTGGACATTTTTAAAGACTTGCTTTAATTGGAACATTTTCATGGCCTTAGAACTGTAAATTTGCAACTTAATAAATTCCCCCTAAATTTTTAAAAGCTGTTCTGTTCCTGAGATATCACATTCTGGCAGCTAGCAAACTAGAACAGATTTTGGTACAAGTGGGGTACTGTCATTTGTAAATATAAAACATGTTGGAAGAAGTTTTTAAGTGGATAAAGGGAAGATTCTGGAAGAGTTGTAAGAAGCTTGATAGAGAAGGCCTAGAATGCTTTGAAGAGACTGTTGGTAGAAATATGCACAGAGATGAGGCATGTGTTATTGTAAACTGAAAGGATGGCAGTCCTTTTTTAAAATGGCTGATAACTTGGCAAAATTGACTAGCAGCTTGGCTGGAAAGCAGATCTTAAAAGCCATGAACTTAGATATTTTGCAGCAGAGATTTCCAAATTACATGTGGAAAATACAGCCTGGTTTCTCCTTGCAGCTTATAGTGAAATGTGACAGGAAAGAGATTAGCTGAGAACTGAACTCTTGGGTACAAAGGAATCAGAAATTGATGTTCTGAAAATTCTGCACTTCCAGAAAGGGGGACCCCAGAGAATAGTACCCCATGTGAGGATTAAACCAAATGTGGAACCAGTTAGCCATTTCAGAAAAAGCCAGGATTGAAAATGGAGTTACCAAAAAATGGTTTGTGAAAACTCCTTCTGTCTGAATGGCAAGACCCTTGATTACAACATAAAAAGTGAAGAAGAGTTCCTGCTTACCATGCTGGAGACCCAGGTTCACTTCCTGGTGCCAGCACATGTTAAAAAAAAAGTGAACAAGAGTGCTATGGGACATGTATAAACAGAACTGCTGCCAGTCTCAACTGTGAGTTTAGAAAACAGAAAAAGTAAAGGCAAAATATCTCCAGAGGTAGAACCAAGGAGACTGGAGGCTAAAGTCAAGAAACCTTAGGCCAGGAGATTGGGCCCACCCAAGTACTTGGAAAGGGTGAGTTTGCCCTGAAGGGAGAGGGTGGGCCTTCCACCTCATTGCAGTGGAAGAGCTGTGTCACCTCAGGCCTTGAAGAAGTTGGAGCACATTCCTTGGGGACTGGGGAGAGCCTGGCTGCCACCACACGGAGGGGCTGAGCATGTGCCCCAGAGAGCCAGGTACAGCCCCAATACTTGGAGAGGGTGGATCCAAGAAAAAAGTGGGTCTCCCTAATGTCCCCCAAGGAGAGAGGCAGGTGGTTGTAAAGACCCTTAGAAAGGGTGGGACTGCCTCTTTCTAATGCCCGGAAGATAAATGACTCTCAGACTTTGAAATCTAATGTACTTTACCCTGCAGGTTTCCAAAACTACTTGGGTCCAGTGACCCCTATGTCCCTTCCAATTTCTCCCTATGGAAATAGGAATATGTATCCTGTGACTATCTCTCCTTTGTATGTTGACAGGAACTTATTTATTCTGAGTTTTACAGACCTAGAGCTATAGGAGAAGTCTGCCTTAGAACAGACCATGCCTGTAGCTGACTTTGATGAGATTTTGCACCGTGTCTGACTTTGTGTTGCATTGGTATTTGGTACTGAGATATTTTAAGGCTTTCTGATATTGTGATGAAATGAATGTATTTTGTATATGGGAAAAACACATCATTTTTAGGGGCCAGAGGATGGAATATGCTGGTTTGAAAGGATTATGTACCCTAGAAAATTTATGCTTTAATCTTGAACTATTTTGTAGAGGCAGTCATTTCTTTTAATCCCTATACAGTACTATAGGTTGGAAACTTGATTAGATTACCTCCCACTGAGATGAGGCACATCCAACTGTGGGTATTAACCTTTGATTAAGGGAGGTGTGACTCCACCCATTCCAGTTGGGTCTTAATTAGTTTACTGGAATCCGTTAAAAGAGGAAACATTTTGGAGTGATCCATGAGAACTACAAGAGGCCAGGGCACCATGTTCACCATGTGCCTTTACAGTTGAGAGAGAAACCCAGAACTTCATCAGCCTTCTTGAGTGAAGGTACTTTAATCTGGACAGTTTTATAAACTTGCTTTAATTGGAACATTTTCACAGCCTTGGAACTGTAAATTTGCAACTTAATAAATGCCCCTTTTTAAAAGCCATTCTGTTTCTGGGATATCACATCCCAGCAGCTAGCAAATTAGAACAAACACATATACAAAAAAGCAATACATTTCAAAGCAAAGCACAACAATTAATTGAAGAACAGATTTCAGAGTTTCGTGTGTTACAATTCGACAATTTTATGTTTTACTACTAGCTGTTAAAAGACACTAGAAACTAAAAGAAGTATCAGTGTAATGATTCAGTAACCATATTCATTTGTTAAACCCTACCTTCTCTGTGTAACTAACTGCACCATCTCCTTTGACCTTTCTCCCAGTCTTTAGGGTTATTTGGGCTATGCTCATTTCAACTTTTTCACATTGGAAGTCATGTCAATAATATGGGGTTCAGGTGATAGAACTAGTTGATGTTCTGGAGGGGCTGGCCTCTCTGTGTTTCAGAATCTATCTGGCCAAGGAAGCCATATGAAAGTTGTAGGTTTCTGGAAAGTAACTAGCTTCCTAGTGCATGGAATCTTCATAGAATCTGGTTGAGAACATTTGATCAGATTATTTCTGCAGAGGTTTGGCTCTGTACATTTCAGGTGGGTCTTAATGAGCTTAATGAACATCTCATGATAAAAGGAGCAAAAGAAGTTCTCTTGGGGGCAATGGGAACCATTGTTGTCCATTCAGGTTGGTCAATCCTACTAACAACTACAGATATCAACACTGAGCCTAATTCTTCTGTATCTGCTGCCACTAATAACCTTCTTCCAGCTAAGCCAGTCTCCATAACACTGGTAATAACCCATACATTTCTTCAAACCCATGGGCCACCTCCTGCCTCAAGTTAAACAAAATACCATATTAGTAATACCACCAAAGAAACAGAGCAATCTACCTATCAAGTCTCACTTAAGGAATGCCAAAAGATAATTAATGTGCACTCAATATTATAATCAAGATGCCCATAATTGGTGCATGTAAATCAAGACTGTCATCATACAGAGCAAATACCAGCAAGTCTTCAGGATTACAGAGGTAAAATTATAGCTCTTACTGATTGTTAGGATGATAACAAACACAAAACCTTCCAATAATACATGCCTTTACACATAAAGGTCCCTTTCCCTATCAATTACAATGATGCCCTCCCTCCTTCAATACAAACTTCACTTACTACAGGAGAAAGGAACTGCACCAAATGGTCAATGATACATTGCCATAGACATTCTCTTTACCTACTATTCTAGTCTGCTAGCTGCCAGAATGTGATATACCAGAAACAGAATGTTTTTTAAAAAAAAGGGAATTTAATAAGTTGCTAGTTGACACTTCTAAGGGTGAGAAAATGTCCCAATTAAAGCAGACTGTAAAAATGTCCACTCTAAGGCAGCAGGGAAAGATACCTTGGCTCAGGAAGACCGATAAAGTTCAGGGTTTCACTCTCAACTGGAAAGGCACATGGCAAACATGGTGAAATCTTGCTTTCACTCCAGGCTTCTTGTTTCATGAAGCTCTCCCAGGGGCATATTTCTTCTTTATCTCCAAAGGTCTCTGGTAGTGTGGGCTGTTTCATGGTTCTCTTGTCATTCTGAAAAAGGGACTCTCTCCAAAATACCTGCTCTTTGAAAGGATTCCAGTAAACAAATCAAGACCCTCATGGAATGGGTAGAGTCACATCTCCTTCTATCCAAAAGTTAACACCCACCATCAGGCGAGTCAAATCTCTATGGAGATAATCTAATCAAGTTTCTGACATACAGTATTGAATATGGATTAAAAAAAACAGTTGTTCCCACAAGACTGATTAGGATTAAAACACAGCTTTCCTAGGATACATAAATCCTTTCAAACCAGGACACCCACTAAACAATGTTTTCAGGAATTGTTACACATACAACAGAATAACACCAGCACTAAAACGTGCCTCAAGACTCAGGACCTACAACTAGCTTGGGAATTCTTCCCTTATATGTCAATGGTTTCATTTTTTCTAATATCAATCACAAACTTCACAAATGGCTTTGAAACAATTAAAATACTGCCAGCCCACAATTAACAATCATAGCTCTTAGATGCTACAACAAAGGCAATTCTTATGAAAACAAATTAAAAGGGAAACCTAACTTCACTTTCCATGGGTGAGTTCCCTCCCAATCTGATACCAACATACTTACCATTACAACAAAACCTGCCAAACTTACCCAGAAGTAAACTAAGTTTTAAATTCCCAAGTTCTGGCTAGACCTTAGGAAATATTTGAAGGGGACTGCCCTCCTTCTGGGGTTTCCTTAAAAAACACTTATACAACTTATAGAAGATAGAAGCAATAATGAGAAACCTAATAACAAAATTAACCTGGAAAGAAATAAATTGGTGTTATCATATTGCCCCCTCCCAGGGCCACCTAAAGTCCATCAAGGCTAGACAGTAACCTCGGGAAAAAAATTCCCCAAGAATAAAGATGATGGAATAAATATTGCCTAGGGTAGGTCAAGGGGAAGACTGATTGGGGAAGTCATTTGCTTCCCAAACAGGACCACCTTATAGGCCCAACTGGCTCCCAGTGCTCCTTGTGTATTTTGTGTTCCTATGAAAGTAAGTTTGTGTGGCATAGTGCAATTCCAGGTGGTGTTAATTGGGCCATATAATGTTAGAAATCCAAGCTGTCCTGTTCCATTTTGTGTTATTTGTGGCAAACACCTTTACAAAAGCAACAATGGTTCAAACAATATTCAAAAGATATCAGTACAAATAACAGTCATTTGACAAATAAAGGTGACGTTTTAAATGACTATCGGAATCTCAAAACAAACAGAACAAAACTTTTCCTTTAAAAAATGAAATACAGGGCAGTGTGATAGTGGCTCAGTGGCAGAATTCTTGCCTACCATGCCAGAGACCCAGGTTTGATTCCCAGTGACTGCCCTCATAAAAAAAAAAAAGAAAAAAAAAGAAAAAGAAAGAAACACAGTGAAGAAACTCAGGCATCAAGTTACTTAGTAGCAGAATTTCCTGCTCAGAAAAGGGAAAGTCACACCATTGATGAGACTAATAAAGCCAACATGAAATTATCCAGAATAAAATGTTTACATAATATGTAGTAGGAGAAACTGAAACAGATTCTACAGTACAATACCAGTAAGATGAGTCAACATATTGACATCACTTGATGCTTAAGACCTATAAGTAAAGGAAATAACAAGTTTCTCTGTCTAGACTGATGCATCAACAGACCTCACCAACATTATTCTGTAATATTTAAAATTTTTTAAAAATGATGGTAAAGTCAATAAAACTTTTTCTGCTGACCTAAGCAAGCAAAGGACAGGACACTTAATGTACGTCTTCCTATCTGGAAACAAAAAGGTCTATCCTGGAGGAATCACATTGGCATCTGGTGCTAAGAGTGACCCATGGTTCCATGCAAATGGTACCCTTGTTTAAAAGAAAACAAAACAAACAAACAAAAAAATCTGACTTCACAATGGCCTGTTTTCTTTACAGAAAAGTACCCAAAGCTCTGAGAGATGAAATGAAAAAAAAGTTTTGTTTAAAGCTACAAAAAAAAAAAACAATTAATTTTCTTAAACAAGACCTAGTACACTAAAATTTGTTTAAACAACTCTGTGGAAACCAAAACAAAGAGTTAAAAAATCTCCTGTAACATACAGAAAATCAGTGCTTGGCAGAGGAAGAGTTCTCTGAGATGAAGGTGAATTTCAGGAGCACTTTCAAAGCAACTGTAGGCCAGATTTCTGCTAAGGACTTTGAAAATGAACAGCTACTGAAACCAGCCAACTTAACAAATATCTCTCATCACATCAAACAGCTGAACAAGACTGCAGTCCAAGCCACAGAGAAAATATTTTAGATTTTAAGTGACAAGATTCTTGGTAAAATATCAAGAAGTCATGTGGTAAAAAGTAATCTTCAAATGTTTCCACTGCTGTTTGAACTTAAGTGAGGAAGGATCATTGCAAATCTCAAAGACTTGCTGACCTGGAAGAACAAAATTGAACAAAATAGTACAGTATTTCCCCTGTCTTTGCAAACAGGTGCAAAACTGGGTAGGAAAACTTCTCTCTGACTCTTCTACTCAGGCTAAGAAGATGACGTCAAGAAGGAAAAACATACACTCAAGATGAGATTTAATGATCTCCTCTTGAAAAAGTTCTGGATTTCTGTGAAACACTAATACCCTATGCCAACCACAGGAGAGTGATGGAATTTTGTTGCAGGTTTTTAACTTCCTATGTGCATAACCAAGCATCAAGAATCTTGATGCTTCCTAAAACAGCATCAAGAACAAGGTAGAAATCATCTTGTGTCAGCTTAATATGAAATCTGTACGTGGTTATCAACAAATTCAACAATGCAAAAACAAGTAAATCTGGGGGTTATTCTTACGCATTTTACAGATATTCCCTTCATAGTTTAAGGTGTATTAGTGAGGCTAGAGGGAAGTGCCTGAAACTGCAGAGCTGTGTTCCAGTCTCCATGTTTCACGAAGATGACTGTATAATGATATAGCTTTTGCAATGTGACTGTGTAATTGTGAAAACCTTGTGTCTGATGCTCCTTTTATCCAGGGTATGAACAGATGAATAAAAAATATGGATTAAAAATAAATAATAGGGGGAACAAATGTTAAAATTAATTGAGTAGCATGAATTACTAGCAATCAATGAAAGGGAGTGGTAAGGGGTATAGAAAAAATAGGGGGAACAAAGGTTAAAATATACTGGTTAGATGGAAATACTAGTGGTCAATGAGAGGGAGGGTTAAGGGGTGTGGTATGTATGAGTTATTTCTTTTTTCTTCTAATATCTTTTTCTGGAGTGATGCAAATGTTCTAAGAAATGATTGTGGTGATAAGTATATAACTAAGTGATGATACTGTGAGCCATTGATTGTACACCAAGTATGGAATGTTCATACGTTAAGAATGTTTGCGTTTGTGTGTTGTCTTGTCAATAAATTTATTAAAAAAAAGAAAAATCCATTGCCCATCCTACACAATCTCTATTGGATTGTGACCTCATTGCTTAAAAGAAACTTCCAACTTATAAGGGGCTCTATGACAGCTTCATCCATTATTAATTCACTCAGTGTTCAACTTCCAGGCACTGGGGACTTCAAACAAGAATAGATTTTGGAAAGCGAGTATTGTGGAAAAGTTTTTTTAAAAAATCTAAAACGGAAACTAAAATATAAATTACATAATTTCACGAATTCTCAAAGATCTTTTCCCTGTGCTAGCAGAGGGAAAACCATTATAATACAGCAGTCTGGGTAGATTTCTCTAAAGAAAATAATATCTCAGTTCAAGTCAATTGGAAAAGTTTTATAAATATTGCTTCTACAAAAGTCTGAATGAACATTAATACATTTAAATATTTTGCATGTTTGCAAGCTGCAAGAGTAGGTTTAAACCTACCCTTCATTTCGGAACTGCATTTTTAGTATGTTCTAAATATGGGATGAATCAATTTGAGGGAGAGTTTTGAGGTCATTAACAATGAACATATAACTTTATGACAAAATTTAACTCAAAAGAACTCGAATGAGAAAATGAACAAGTCATAACAGAACCTTGTCTTAAGGATGAGAGATAAGGAGCAACTCACAGTAATTCTACACAGGAAATGCTTATGCTTAGATATTTTAGAGTATTGTTTGGTTTTGCTGAACAGCTGGCACATGTTTTAAAATATATATCATCTAAAATGTCTTAAATAAATGACTTCTTTTTCAGTTTACTGAACTGAAAACATTCCACAAAACAATTACAAAAATAACTTGCCAGTTTACTCAGAGGGGAAAAAAGGCAACTTGTAAGAACAATTCTGATGCTGACCAGGAAAGTGATAATTTAATATACAGAAAGATTCAAATACAGACATAATAGGTAAGTGAAAAATGAGTAACCAAAAAGACTGTTAAAATCCTTTCTAATTACCAATTGTCACCCATTATAATTAAACCCTACTACAATTCTGAACACCTGAAAGAAAACACAAAACAAAAAAGTTACCACCACCACACAGAATATTGCCAAAGAGTCTCCGCTAAAGTTACAATGGATTTGGCCATCAGGGATACTGGACCATCAGGCACTTAAGCAAGTAGTACTAAAATGGAAATGAGCTTTAGGTTATCAAGTCACATCGGCTACACTACAATACATTAAAACTCCATTCTATAATGTGGAAGTGGCCGAAAAGGAAACCTACTGACTCAAAACTGGACGGCTTCTAAAAAGAGACTTAAATGGCACAAGTGAAAGAAAATGACTTTAAAGTCAGGGAAGCCTTTGCATGCATCTGGGTTTCAGGAGTTCGTCAATACTTGCAAATAAGAACCCGCAACCCAGGAAAGAAGGCAGTGGCGAAACTCTGCATTGTCATCTAGGATGATGGGATTCAGGTTCAAATCAAACCCACAAGGTGACAAGTTGTCAACAGAGAACACATCTCAGTACAAACCATCCAGTGAGGCAGCATACGTAACCATCGCCAATCTCAAACCAAATCCCACCTTGCTCTTCTGCCCCACACCCCTGGATTTCCAAGGCACGAGGGTCCCAGATTCGGCCCGCGAGCTTACAAAAGGGATGGGTGCTCAGGATGCCAGCCACGTAGACAGAGTTTGTGCAGTAAGAGTCTCATGGTGACCACCCAGCCAGGACCACAGCACAGTTGGCCTTCATGATTCCAGGTTCCGTGTCTGCAAGTTCACCCAACTCGGGAAATGTACTTGTAACCTCAAAATCAGCATCCACAATGTGGAGGGCAGCAGAACACCTGAGTCGCCCAAACACATGTTCCCAGCTGGCCAAGCCCTCTGGATTCAGCTCTCATTCTGCAAACCAGTATCTTCTCATGGTGTCTGCAGAGCTGTGTGGCCCCATTTCTGCACCGCTTCTTGGGGACTTCGCTGTTCATGGTGGCCCTGTGCAGTGGTCCCATGCAGTGCTGAGAAGCTGTCTAGTCTTCCCATGTGCAGGAAGCTGTGCCTTATGGAGAAAACACGTGTGCCAGATGTTTTGTTCAGGCATGAGTTATAGCACTGTGGGCCATGAGTTCTGTGTTAGTGACCCAACAATATACACTAAATGAGGTGTCTTTAAACAGAAAGTAAGATTGTGTATGTATCAGTTGACAGATAGAGGCTTGCCAGGAGGTAACCCTGGGTTTCCCTCGCGGGCATTCTGAGCTCGACAGTCACGGCGGCTTTGTTTGGACTCACATGGGGGCCTGCAGCCCTTTGAATCCTGGAGGATTTGCTGCTTCGTTTTGTTTGCTGTCCTTTGGATCCCTTTGTGGCGCAGAGATTTGAGGTCCAATGGACACAGCTCTGGTGAGAATGTAGTGCAGCTACCAAAGCACAAACGGCCCCAGAGGCTCCATCTCCCAACCCATCTGTGTGTGCTCCACAGACCTCCCCATGAGAATTCAGGTTTCAGCCTGACTTGTGGCAGCTCCACCAGAAGGGAAAATAGCAATGCCCGTGGCAGCAGTAAAGGGATTCTGTGAAGATGGGGGACATGCTCCATCTCAGGGCTCATTTCTGAATGTCTGTGTTTTGGGGCATGCGGGCATGTGGGGATGAGGGCATGTAGGGACAAGGAGACGCGGGCATGTGGGGACACAGGGATGCCGGGATGCAGGCATGTGGGGATGCGGGCATGCGGGCATGTGAGCATGTGGGCATGTGAGCATGTGGGCATGTGGGCATGTGGGGATGTGGAAGCTCGTCCTGCCCGATGACTATGGAAAAGGATGGAGGCAGCCCCTGGGTCCCTCGGCTGACACATGGAAAAGGCCATATCCAGACTCTCATTCCTGGGAACAGCAGCAAGTTTCCTTCTGCAACAGGCATTTCATTTTTAAAAAATGCTATCTTGACCTGGGGTTGGAACCCCTGATGGTATGTGCTCTGAGACCCAGCAACCCCCAACCCCAAACCCCTTTTCTGGAATGAGGGTTCTAAAAGCGTTCATTAAAACCAGACCTTGGTGAGTCACAATCTCTCCCCCACCCGTAAGGCCCTACGTGGTCTGGCACTCCTGGGCTCCCTGTGGCCCAGCATCTCTGGGCCTCAGCAACAGGTGCCGGGGTAGAGGACAAAGAACACGGACCCTGGTCTGACCTGGAGGGTGGCACCACCTCAGCTCAGAATGGCAGCTGGAGCTGCTTGAGCCTTTCCGACATGTACTCATTCAGGACTGGCTTAATCCAGGTCCAGGACCAGCTCAGAGGCCTGAGGAGCACACTGGACATGCTTCTCCAAGAGGTCAGCCCTCCCTTCTGGTGGGTGGACCCTCTGTCTTGCTCCTTCACTTGCTGGTTTGGCCTCACCACCAATTGAGACTGACGCCCAACCTCGGCCCTGACCCCTCTAGGCGAACTGGCTGTGCCACTCACTGTCCGAATCCCCAAAGCATGTTCTTGTACACTGGTGTGGGACGCGCCAGGCAGGTATGAAGGACTGTCCAGTGTGGCCATGCCCTCAGCAGACTGGGGACGCCAGAAGCAGGTGCTGCGCCCCCATTTGTGGGTCTCCCTCCAGCCCTGGCATAGTCCTGGTGGTCAGCACCCATCCGCCACGAGTCAGGATGGCTGCTGGCCAGGCTGGCCTCCCCAGAGCACCTTCCACTGAGTGGCGTGCCCAAAAGCAGACCATGCCTGCAGAGGTGGTAGGTGTTAAGGAAACTGCTGTCACCCCCAGATTTCCACGGCCAGCACCCACGACGGTAGCTGCTAACCCCATGTGGATACTGGTCACATGAGTAAACCAAACGGAGAAGCGCTTGGGGCACACACTGAACACCCGATGGCGGAGACTTATTATGGGACAGAACTGTAAGGTAGCTCATTCATGCTGTTTTATATCGATTACATATCAAATAATCATATTTGGGTTTCATTGCATGAAATGAAATATTAAAATTAACGTCACATCCTTTTTATTTTTCTGATGTGGCTATTGGGAAATTTTAAAATGTGAATGGGGCTCATACTGTATTGCTACAGGCCGGCACTGGCCTCTACTATAATAAGCATGTTTTTATCCTGCACACATTCCCCCACCACTGCTGGACTACAGGATCCACAAGGGCAGAAATTTACTTGTTTCTGGGTCTGCTTCGGCAGCTCTCAGACCCTCCCTAAGTGAGTGAAATAACCATTTTAATAATAATAATAATAATAATCGAAGGTGTCTACAGAAGAGCACTCGTCATAAGGCATGAGACAGACTCTCCCTGACAGCCCCCCAGCCCACCCCCTGTGGGCTTACAGACTGACGGGAACCTTTTCTTTTAAATAAACTGGTCCCTCCTGGTCACCCTTTCCCTAGCAGGTGTGTAAATAGCCCCATGCTCCAAGAACACTAAGGACAAGGAGGGACCTCAGCCAATGGCAGTTGGTAAGTTTGCCCTAAGTGTCCCCTCCTCCATTGGTGAAGCTCTCCTACCCCAGCCCCTGCCCCCTGTTGGATTTGTGCCACTTGCCATCATGTTCTCTTCCTATCCACACCCTCCCCTCCCCTCCTACCACACCCTTAACAATCTGACATTGTCACTAATGCTGAACTGGTAATGACTGAAGGAATTTGATGGATCACTTTCTTGAGCAGGTCTGCATTTTAATCATGATAACTCTAAAGGAATGAATCTCTAATGGCGGAATGCTAAGCATAAGTAAGTCATGGTGAAGAACTAACATATATTTTGGGACCAGTGCCTAAGGTTGGCCCTGACTCTACACCCTTTCTGGGATTCAGGGCACGAGGGCAGAACGCAGATAAAGAAAGGACACTGTATCATGGGGACACAAGTTATCCATCCCATGGACTCTACCTGAGCACCTACTATGTGTCAAATGCTCTTCTCAAGATGCAATGAAGAATTAGGAACCCACAGGCCAGCATAAAACAGGACACACACACACTCCTAGCCTTTCCTTGGCAGACCCAACCACTTTAGTCTCCACCATGAGGGCAAGCTCCTGGCCCTGCCAGTTCTGCTCCCCTTTCCAGCAGCCAGGATTGGAGCACTGACATTCCTAGCAGCAGCACCGTCCAGGAGACGACGGCCCAGGCCAATGCCAGCCCTCCATGGCCAGCCACCCTGGAGAACGTGCAATGGATGCAGAAGGTCCAGCAAGTAGAACTAGTCCCGTTAGTGACAGGGAGCAGGCTGCGACTATCATGATGAATCCAGCACAAATGAACTAGCATCTCTGCAGCCCACGGGTTTTACTGGCAGTGGGGTCGCTCCCTGCCCTCACCTCCTGGGTCCAGTAAGTAGTGATGCTCACCCCCAGGCAACATGGTAAACATGTGATTTCCGATGGGCTGTGTGAAACCCAGAGCAGAGCCAGTGGTCTTTTGGTTGCTTGGGAGATATTTATCAGCCACAATGATCTCGCGCTCAGTTGGTGGCTTCTGGCCCCTCTGCACCCTGGACCCTTCCAAAGAGAGAGGCAGGAACCCCAGCAAAGTTTGACCCCAGCTTCTGTCCTGCAGGCCGGGCCCAGCTCTGCTAGCACTAGTGAGGCAGCTGCTGCCACTCCCCTACATGGAGAGGGAGCCCTCCCGGAGGTCCCAGCCTGGAAATGGCTCTGGGGAGCTGGCACTGAGTAGCTGACTGCTGGGGCACAGAGTGCTGCCTCCTAAGAGGAGGGCTGGAAGGGGCCAGCAACCCTCTTCTGGGCAGCCAGGGGTGACGCCATGCCTGGCATGGGGACAGCCCAGGGATGGGGGTGGGGTCAGGGGCACCCCCAGGCTCTGCGGCTCCAACCCGGACACACTCCAGCCTTTGACTTTCTCTTCAAGCCCAAGAAGTCGAGAGTTAACTGAGTTATGTAACCACCACTCCTTGCTCCAAGGCCTCCTGGCTCCCTGGAATTCCTGGAAGGGGTCTTGGGAGGGAAGAGCTGGGGAGAGGCCCGTGTGCTTGGGCAGGAGAAAGCCCCCGGCCCTGCCTGCCCCTCCGGTCTGACTGGCTTCGGAGGAAGAGACCCTCGTGCCAGACTTCAAACATGAAAATCTAGATCAAGGATATATTTGGCTTTCTAAGCTAATCTTTACATCAGTTTGGCCTCTACTAACTTGTAACACTTTGAAGGATACTTGGCAGCTACGTATTTAAAGGTGATGACTCTTATGCAACCCCAGAGCAGGCCCAAGGGTCTGGGAGGGCCTGGAAGCAGGCAGAGCCCCCCATTTCACCGTGACTGGGGCATGTAGGAGTTAAAAGGTTGTTTAACCTAAAGCTTGCAAACTACAAGTCTATGAGGAAAGGCAGACTTGAGCTTTCAGGATCTAGAACTTCAATAGAGGCTAAGATATGCAAATAAAGTACAATGAGGTGTGGAAGAGACTTGCTTAAGGGAAATTAACATCCTAGCCTTAGAAGTACTTACTTCCTGGAGCTTGTTTTTGCATTGTTTAGCTTTTACACGCAAACAACCTTTATCACCTTTCTTGCTAGTATATAATTTTGTACTTGGATGAAAATAAACTTGCCTGAAGACTGATGTCTCTGGATCCCCTGATCCCAGTCTCTCTCGTTTTACTTTAACATTCCTTAGGGTCATAACTGCGGCCAACCGGGGCACCCGGCTCTCCACCTTCCCCAGGAACCCTGCTGCCTCCCGGCAGGGACCCAGGGATCTCAGGGAGTGGAGGGAAATGCAAGCCAGCGCCTGCTGGACCCTTGTCTGCATCGGGGTCAGACTGTCCAGTGAGGACGGGGCCAGATCCCAGCCGCACCCACAGCCTTCCGGCTGCCCCAGCTCCGAGGAGGACACTGAGTGGGGAGCAAGCTGTTCCTTCTCAAGGGACCCGGAGACAGACATCTCAGGGATGCGGGGAGCTACCTCAGCTGGTCATGAGCTGAGGACACCAAGCTGCCTTACCCTGCTCCCCTCTTAGAGCTCTCTTACATATGCCAGGAAAAGGCAAGCAGATGATTAAAACAAATAAACAAACAGCAGGCAAGACTGGAGTGAATCCCTGGTTGGGGGTGGCTGTGAGGGGACGGAGAGGAACCAATGTTGCCAGAAGATCTGAGCTGCCTCCTAAAACCACGACTGATGCAAGGTCCATGGTTTCTGAGGAGTGCCCCAGCCCCTGTCCCTGCCCAGATGCCAGGACAATCAGTTGAGCAGCCATGGCTGAGATTCACAGGGAGAGAGCATTTGTGTATGAAGTGCCCACACCATCCACTAAACCCCCCCATTAAGGTCCCAGGTGCTGGGGACTTGGCAGGAGGTGAGTGCCAAGCCGCAAATCCCCACAGGGTGGCCCAATCACAGTGCAGCCTGCGTGAGGGCCTGGAGAAATCAAAGTGCTCCACAAATAAAGAGTGTCGTGTTTTTATTTGATATCATCTCCACCCAGCGCTTCCCAAGAGAAGGGGCATGAGAACAGAGCCACTCCAGGGACAGGGTGCTAGGGTCACACTCCTGCAGCCGGGGAGGCCACTCACACCCAGGCAGCAACACCCCAACCAGCCGGTCACAGGCTGCGCAAGCCCCCCTTCCAAGCCTCTCTGGGCTGTCCCTTTATGTATACGCTCAAATGCAACTTGTCAAGCTGCTGGGTCTCCCTAAAGAGTTAGCCTTATCTGTGCTGATGAAAAGTCTCTTCTGAGCTTTGATACAGTGACCACACAAAAGGCACAGAAAAGCTCTTGTAAGCCTCAGCCAGCCTCCACCTGTCTCTACCTCATAAAAGAAAAAGCTCCGTCCACAGGCAGAGCCAAGCACAGACCATCTGCAAAGCTGGAGCTGAGAGGCCCCCCAGGTAAAACCCAGCCTCTGCCTCATGTCCCTCTGAATGGCGATCAGCTCCAGATTCAGGCTGCCTGGCCTCATTTGATGGCCATGATGTGACCCTAAGGGAAGGTGAGGGACAAGTAACCACTCTGTCTTCAGGGGGAAGCACATTTCCACCACGCAGCTCTCGGCCCTCCTGGCTTGGCGGGACACAAAAGCACACAGGCCCTCCCAACCCTGACCCCTGCCTCTGCCCGGAGACCTCACTGCCAGGCAGGAGCTCTGCCAGGAGCCCAGGAAAAGCTCATCCTTACAGGCACCACAGCAAGTCTCCTATGCTTAACAGTAAGGGAGAAAAATAAAAGGTCGAACTTCAAAATCATCAAAAGAACTATTTTCTAAAGCAAAATCCCAAGTAAACCTCACTTGGGGATGCTTCAGAGAAACTGTTTTAGTAAATTTACAGCCAACAAAGAGGTTTCTTCCCATGCCACTTACTCTCCTCTCTCCTTATCGAAGTGTAATAATCTTCCCATCTAGCAATTTATCAATAAAAAATTGTCCACCCCAATAACTTGTCGTCAGAGACGGGGGCCCCAGGGCAGCTCGGAAAGTGTCCAGGAGCTGGAGGGGGAGTGTCCAGACAGAACCGCCCAGGGTGGGGAGCCTGTTGGGTCCTGCTGGGACCTGGGACCAGCAGCAGGAGGAGAAAGGAGGGCAGAACAGAAGGGGCCGGCAGCGCACCTGGCGCCTGGCGGCCGTGACGCCAGCAAAGCCTCCGTCGCTCCATTTTATCAGCGCCCCAGATCAGCCTAAAGCCCAGACCTTACCTAGCAGGAGCACGGGATATCCTTTCCTGACCAGCCAATACCTAACACCAGCTGATCCCTTATTAACCTCTTAGAGGAGCAAGATCCTCTACTAGGAGAAGTGTGGCTTTCCCCCAAAAAGGCAAATCACAGCATTCGGCGATTTTCACTAGACGTTTTAAACGGTATTTACTCCTGGAGAGCCGGATCCTCTCCCAACCCAAGGGCAGCTAAAAAACCCTTGGGGCGCCTTGTCCCTTCCGATTTCTCGAAATCGGAACGCGCATATGATTCTCCCTTGGGCCGCTCCCCACGGCTTGTTACCGGCTGTGGGTGGGGGCACCCGCAGCTAGCGGTCCCGTTTCTCCCCACAGCGGGCGTGCAGTGCTTCCCAGTGAAAGAACTCGAGAATCGCACGTTGCCTTTCTCTACCTCCGCCTGCTTCCTCCCGGGTCTGGTTCCAACCCGGGAACAAACGCACCGGCCCTGAGAAGTGCCCCCACCCCCACCCCCACCCCCACCCGGGCAGAAGGAAGATGGCAGCCTGCCTTGGAAAGGGGGACAAGTGTGTCCCGGGCTCTAGGCACCGAGAGGCAGGGGCTGGAGAAGCCCAGGCGGGGCAGTGGAGAAGTTTGCGGAGAAGGATCTTGCTGTGCACCGGCCCCCCCCCCCCCCCCCGGGTTCCCGGGCTCGAGCCCCGCGGTTCTCCAGCCGACCGTGGATTCCCAACACAGACAAGCTCCGTGGCAGGACCGCAGGCTTGGAGTTATGTTTGGGGGTGGGGGTGGGGTGTGGCCACGCTCCCCAGAGCCCAAGCGTTTCTCCGCCCCAGCTGCCCTCCAGCTGTGCGTGCCCGTCGGACCCACCCGGAGGTCACCGGCAAACAGCTGGGTGGGCAGCTGGGAGGCACCGCGCTCAGACCCGAGAAAGGGAAAGGGCTGGCGGAGTGGCTGTTTGATTTTGTTTTTCCCCAACTCCCGCCAGCAAGGCTTTCGCCGGGAGCCGGAACCCTGGGGCCCGGAGCAGGAGGCGCGCCGAGGCGGGGGGCCAGGGCACTGCGCTGCTGGGGAGCTGGGGCTAATGCCCCTGTTGCGTCCCGGACGCGCGGAACCCGGGAGAGGTGGCCGCTCTCTGCGAGGCTGCCGGGCGTGGAGCCCCGGACCGGTCCTCCCCTGGCCGCCGGTCGCTTGCTAGGAGCAGCAGGGTTCCCTTTATTTGCAGCACTGAAGACCCAACGCTGAGTCCAACCCTACCCACGCACAAACGCACCCCGGCCCGGGCCGCGCCGGGTTGCTCACCTGAGTCCTGAAAGTTGTTGAATCTACATGGTCACGTTTCAGGCAGCCGAGCCTCAGATCTTCCTCGCCCCGGCCATCTGAGCGGCGCCCGCCTGCTGCTTCCGTCCCGCGGGTCTCGGCTCTCGGTCCGCCGCCCGCCGCCCGCCGCCGGGCGCAGAGCAGAGTCAGACCGCGGTCGCGTGGGACTCCATGCCGGCCGGCGCGCCGCCTCCGTGGGGGTGCATGGCTCAGGCGGGGCGGCCCGCGGGGGGCGCACATTCCTCGGCCCGGCACGGGGCTCGTTGTCGCCACGAAGCGAAGGTCCGGGAATCCGAGCGAGGCTGTGCCCTCCGCGGCCACGGGAGGGAGTGGCTGTTTGATTTTGTTTTTCCCCAACCCCCGCCAGCAAGACTTTCGCTGGGAGCCGGAGCCCTGCGCCGAGGGGGCGGCGCTGCCGGGGGGGGGGGGGGCACCGGCGACGCGGGCAGACGCGGGTCTCCCGGGCGCGCCACCGGGCCAGAGGTTCTCGCCCGAGCTCCGCCGCCGACCGGCGCCGCTCAAGTTTCCCGGGGACTCCGTCTGGGCGTTCGCCCTGCAGACAGCCGCGGTACCGGAGGCTGGCAGGAGGCGGGCCCGGGAGGCGCGCGGGCCGAGGGCGCCGTGGAGCGCGGGGAGCGAGGACGCGCGGGCAGCGGCGGCGCCGAGGAGGCGCGCGGGTATCCTGGGCCCCAGTCGCCCCCTCCCACCGCGCCCGCCCGCCCGCCGCAGAGCCGCCCTCGGTGCTCCGCCGCCTCTCTCCACGCGTCTGCCTCTCCCCGCGCTCTAAATGCCAAAAATGAATTCTAAATCCAGCAAAACTGTCCTTGAAAAATGAGAGAGATGGTACATGGGTGGTTCACTGGTAGAATGCTCGCCTTACATGAGGGAGACCCAGGTTCAATTCCCGAATCATGCACACACACCTCTCCCAAAAATGAGGGAGAGTTCAAAGTATTTAAAGATAGACAAGAGTTTGTGGAAAAGAGACCTGCCCTATAAGAAATGTTAAACATAGTGCTACAGGCTGATAAGAAAAGACAGGAAAGTAGGTTTGGAAGAGAGTGTAGAAATGAAAATTATCAGTAACAGTAGCTAAAAGGATAAAAAGAAAAAAATGACATTACATATAAAATCCAAAGGGCAGGGCGCACCACAGTGGCTCTGCCACTGCTATGCCAGAGACCTGGATTCAATTCCCAATACCTGCCCATGCAAAAAGAAAAAAAAAATCCAAAGGGCAAATGTTTGAAGAAAGTATGGCCTTTACATTAATTACACTGACTGGTTATGGATTTAACTCCCCAATGCAAAGACAGATTGGCAGAGTGGATAAAAAGCTGGATCCATCTCTATGCTATTTAAAAGATACTCACATTGGACTCAAGGACAAAAAAATAGGTTGAAACTGAAAGGGGATGTCATTCACAATGTTTTTAAAACCATGCAGTCACAAAATGAGAGCTATATAGTTGAAAATGGAATCCAGCAGTACAATAAAAGAGTTACACATTAAGACCAAATAGGTTTCTAAGTATACAAAGGTGGTTCAACCCAGGAAAATAAAGTAGTGTAATACACCATATCAACAAATCAAAGGAAAAATCCATATAATCATCTCAATTGAAGCAGAAAAGGAATTTAACAAAATTTAGCATTCTTTCTTGTGAAAATACTTCAAAGGATAGGAATAGAAGGAAACATCCTCAACATGATAAAGGAAATATATGAAAAGCCCACAGCTAACATCATACTCAGTGATGAAACACTGAAAGCTTTCCTTTTAAATTTTGGAGTAAAGAGAAGTGTGCCCATTATCACCATTGTTATTCAACATTGTCCTGGAAATTCCTAAAGCAATTAGGCAAGAAAAAACAATAGAAGATATCCACACTGGAAAGTAAGAAGTAAAACTACCCCTGTTTGCAGATGACATTATCTTATATAGAAAAAAAAACCCCAAAATATGCAGCAAAGCTATGAGAGTTAGGAAGCTAATTTACCAAAGTGGACAGATACAAGATCAACATGCAGTAATCAGTAGTGTTTCCATACAATTATAATGAGCAATATGAGGAAGGAAGTCAAGAAAAAAATTCCATTTAAAATAGCAACCAAAAGAATAAAATAGTTAGGAATAAATTTAACCAAGAACATAAAATATGTATGCACAGAAAACTACAAAATATTGCTAAAATAAATCAAGGAAGACCTAAATAAATGTAAGAACATAAAGTGCTCATGGATTCAAAGTTTAAATATTTTTAAGATGTCAGTTCCACCAAAAATTATTTCTAGGTTCAACAAAATACCAATCAAATTCCCAAAAATATACTTTGCAGAAATAGAATAAAGCAATAATTAAATTTATTTGGAAGGGCAGGGTGCCCAGAATAGCTAAAATCATTAACATAAAATGTGAAACAGAAATGGGAAAGAAACATAAAAGTTGGAGGTATTACAGTACCTGACATTAGACATTAAAGCATACTACAAATCTCTAGTGATCAAAACAGCATGGTACTGGGCAGGCAATGGTGGCTCAGTGGCAGAATTCTTGCTTGCCACACCAGAAACCCAGGTTTGATTTCTGGAGCCTGCCCATGCAAAAAACAACAACAAAAAAACAACAACATGGTACTGGCATGATAATAAATACACTGATTTATGGAATTGAATTGAGTTTTCAGAAATGTAGCTTATAATGCACACAATTGATTTTGGATAAGGAAGCCATATCCACTCAACTGAGACAGAGAAAAATTTCTTCAGCAAATTGTACTTGGAAACTGGATATCCATATTCAAAACACTGAAAGAAGATCTCCATCTCCCACTTAAAAAAAATTAACTCAAAATGGATCAAAGACTTAAACATTAGAGTTAAGATCATAAAATTCTTAGAAGAAGATATATGGAAATACCTTAAAGTGTTACAGTAGGAGGTGTTTCCCTAGACCTTGAACTCAAAGCACAAGCAATGAAAAAAGAAATAGATATATGGGAACTCTTCAAAACTGAATACATTTGCACATTAAATGACTTGTCAGAAAAGTAAAAAGCCAATATGATCAATGAGAGACAATATTTAAAAACCATATATCAGATAAGGGCTTACTATCCAAATATATAAAGTGATCCTACAATTTAAAATCAAACAAACAAAAAGTTTAAATTTAAAAAATGGCCAAAGTGGAAATAAAAATGGCTCACAGGCATATGAAAAGATGCTCAACATCACTAGCTGTCATTGAAATACAAACAAAAACCATAATTAAAACCCTCTTACCTTACTAGAATGCCCATTATAAATTAAAAAAAAAAACCAAAACAGAAAACTGTAAGTATTGGAGAAGATGTGGAAAAAGAGGAACAGTTTTTCACCATTTGTAGGAATGTGTAATGGTGCAACCATTTTGGAAGGCAGTTCCACATTACATGTTATTTTGCAGATGTAAGATGTCTTGATGCATGCAACAACATGCATGGATGAAGTTTGCAGGCATTTGCTGAGTGAAATATGGCAGAAATAAAAGGACAATTGGTCTGTCTGACTAATATGACAACTATAATGAACAAACTCTGAGAGTTAAATTTGAGAACACAGGTTATCAGGATATAGGAAAATGATAGAGTGTGCACATGATGCTGAAAGAACAAAGGATGTTTAACTATAGAGATTGCAAAGTTCAGAAATTGATAAGATAATACTGTGTGGTGGTAACACAATATGTAAGTATGGTTAGCAATACTGAGTGTAAATATGGTTGACTGAGGAGGAATAAGAGCATGTATTGCAACAAGAGGTAGGACAGGATAAAAACAGAGACTGTATAACTTAGTGAAACCTAGTATAGATAGTAATGGTGGTGATTGTTCAAATATAAAAAAACTTTTTACACAAATGAGAACAAATATATTTCACTATTACATGTTAAAAATGGGATGGTATAAGGAAAAATAAAATGAATGCAAGCTAGGTCTAAAGTTAACAATAACATTGCAATATTCTTTCATTAATTGCAACAAAGGCAATATGCCAAAGCTAAATGTCATTAAGAGAAGGTAATAAGGGAGAGTTATTGGATATTTTCTTCTTTCTTTTTGGTATAAATGTAAATATTTTCATATATATTGTTCTGGTGAATGCATAATTATGTGTTTATATGAGAAGCCATTGATTGCAAACCTAGAATGGAGTATATGATGCATGAATAAAACTTTTAAAAATAAACAGAAAACTACAAATGTTGGAGAAAATATGGACAAAGAGGTATATCTGTTCACTGTTCATCAGAAGGTAGACTTGTGAAGCCCCTCTGGTGGGCAGTGTGACATTTCTTCAGGAAGTTAAGTATTGGGTTAACATATGAACAAGTAATCCCACTGTTCGGTATTTACACAGAAGAACTGAAAGCAGGGACACAAATAGATATTTTCACACCAACATGTATAGTGACATTATTCATGATTGCTAATGGTTGGAGACTGCCCAAGGCTCCATCAATTGAAGAGTACCTAGGTGAATTGTGGTGTATACATATGATGGAATATTGCATGGCTGCAGAAAGGAAAGAAGTCATTAAGCATGCAATAAGGTGAATGAAACTTGAAGACATCATGTTGAATGAAATAAGCCAGGAACAAAAGGAAAAATATTGCATTGTTTCACTAATGTGAACTAACTACAAATTCTGAGAATTAAACTTGAGAGCAAAAAAAGTGGACAGAGCTTAGCAACCGATGATTAAGGAGTACAGAATGTTCAATAAATTTCATAGTAAAGGTTTAGAAATGAATAGGACAATGCTGGGTAATGGTAGCACAATACTGTAAGTGTTATTAACAAAGCAGAGTGTGGGTATGGTTGAAAAAGGAAGGCTAGAAATCATGTATGTCACCAGAAGGAGAGCTAGAAGATAAAATCTGGGACTGGGTAACAGTGAAATCCAGACTGAGCAATGATGGCAATTAATTGTATAAATATAAAATCTTACAGGATCTAGAGCAAATATATGTCACTATTACAAGGTATTAATAGGATGTTACATGGGGAAATGCAATTAATGATAACTAAGGTCTATAGCTAACAGTAACACTGTAATAGTCTTTAATTAATTGTTGCAAAGTCACTACAGAAAGATAAACCTCAATAATGAGGGATAAAAGAGGTATGGGATTTTTTTTTCTGAGAAAATAAGAATGTTCTCATATTGACTGTAGTGGTGAATGCATAACTATGTGGTTATATCAAGAACCATTGATTAAAATTTAGGATGGATTGTTTGGTGTGGAATAAAAGTTATTTTACAAATAAAGGAGACTTCAAAATATTCACTAATAAATAAAACCTGAGAGAGTTCAACAAAAAGCTTGGCCAAACAGAATTAATAGCTGGAGTTCTTCAGGTTGAAAGGAAATGAAAATAGAACGTGCCTTGGAGTTGAAATGAAGAAATGAGGATCATCACTAAAGGTAGCAAAAAAACATAAATGCAAAACCCAGTGGTTATGAAATCTCCATATATAACTTTAATCTTTAATTCCTATAAAACCCAGGATACAATTGAACATAACAAACATTTATTTCCTCATATTGTACACATAAAATATAAATAGGTAAAGAGGGATATGTGCTTTGAAAATTATTGCTGCTTTCTTTCTTTGCTTTGTACATTTTATGTTATATTTTACATTAAAAATGTTTTCAAAAAGGATATAAAGAGGGGAAACGGAGAGACAGCACATGAATGCTATTTTATCTAAATTGTCTATTTTTCAAATTAGTGGGCTATAGACAGTAGGCTATGTAACACAAACCACAGGATAACCATGAAGAAAGAATTTCTAAAATATACAGAATCAATAATAAGAAAAGGATGAGAAGGAAACATCACAAAAGGTCCACTATACCAAAAAGAAGGCTGCAATAAAGGAAAAGAGTTGAAAAAATATGTTATATAAATACTAAAGAACAGAATGGCTGAAAAGAATATTGCCTTTATAATAATAAAATGAAATGCTAGTTTATTAAATTCCACAATCAAAAGATACAGATTGGAGGGATGGATAAGAAGGCATGATAAAACTACATGTAGACTTCCGGAGAAGATGGCGGCTTAGTATGACGCGCGGGTCTTAGTTCCTCCTCCAGAAAAGCAACTAAAGAAACAGAAACAATACAAAACAGCTCCCGGAGTCACGACAGAGACCAAAAAAGACAGCGTACCCCATTCTGGAACAGCTGAACGGGTAGGGAGAATCCACTGCTGTGAGATACCCGAGGGGTGCACGTTTTCCCGGCTGGGGTGGCTGGCGTCTGGGGTCCCCTCCACGCACGTGGCTCCCCGGTCTGACTGGGAACGTTGGATAGTGGGGCCCTCCCGTCACGCTTGGCGTCTCGGGCCAGCTGGGCAATTTGGACCGGCACTCCCCCAAGCCACGGCCAGCGACCCCCGCCTCCACGCGCGGTTTCCCGGGCCGACTGCCCCGCAGACAAACGACCGCCACGAGCGCCACCTACTGGGCAGGAAAAGAAAAACAGAGCCCAGAGATTCCACAGAAAAACCTTTCAACCAGCTGGGTCCCACACCCAGGGAGATCTGATCAAATGCCCAGACACCAGCAGAAAATAATGGATGACGCTCGGAAAATTGAAGATATGGCCCAATCAAAGGAACAAACCAATAGTTCAAATGAGATACAGGAGCTGAGACAACTAATGCTGAATATACGAACAGAAATGGAAAAACTCTTCAAAAACCAAATCAATAAATTGAGGGAGGACATGAAGAAGATATGGGCTGAACAAAAAGAAGAAATAGAAAATCTGAAAAAACAAATCACAGAACTTGTGGGAGTGAAGGACAAAGAAGAAAAAATGGAAAAAACAATGGATAACTACAATGGTAGATCTAAAGAGACAGAAGCTACAATTAGTGAACTGGAGGATGGAACAACTGAATTCCAAAAAGAAACAGAAACTATAGGGAAAAGAATGGAAAAACTTGAGCAGGGGATCAGGGAACTGAATGACAATATGAAGCGCACAAATATACGTGTTGTGGGTGTCCCAGAAGGAGAAGAGAAGGGAAAAGGAGGAGAAAAACTAATGGAAGAAATTATCACTGAAAATTTCCCAACTCTTATGAAAGACCTAAATATACAGATCCAAGAAGTGCAGCGCACCCCAAAGAGAATAGACCCAAATAGGCGTTCTCCAAGACATTTACTAGTTAGAATGTCAGAGGTCAAAGAGAAAGAGAGGATCTTGAAAGCAGCAAGAGAAAAACAATCTGTCACATACAAGGGAAACCCAATAAGACTATGTGTAGATTTCTCAGCAGAAACCATGGAAGCTAGAAGACAGTGGGATGATATATTTAAATTACTAAAAGAGAAAAACTGCCAACCAAGACTCCTATATCCAGCAAAATTGTCATTCAAAAATGAAGGAGAAATTAAAACATTTATAGACAAAAAGTCACTGAGAGAATTTGTGACCAAGAGAACAGCTCTGCAAGAAATACTAAAGGGAGCACTAGAGTCAGATACGAAAAGACAGAAGAGAGAGGTATGGAGTAAAGTGTAGAAAGAAGGAAAATCAGATATGATATATATAATACAAAAGCCAAATGGTAGAGGAAAATATTATCCAAACAGTAATAACACTAAAAGTTAATGGACTGAATTTCCCAATCAAAAGACATAGAATGGCAGAATGGATTACGACCCAGCAATACCACTGCTAGGTATCTACTCAAAGGACTTAAGGGCAAAGACACAGACAGACATTTGCACACCAGTGTTTATAGCAGCATTATCTACAACTTCAAAGAGATGGAAACAGCCAAAATGCCCATCAACAGACGAGTGGCTAAACAAACTGGCGTATACCTACGATGGAATATTATGCAGCTTTAAGACAGACTAAACTTATGAAGCATGTAATAACATAGATGGACCTAGAGAACATTATGCTGAGTGAGTCTAGCCAAAAACTAAAGGACAAATACTGTATGGTCCCACTGATGTGAACCGACATTCGAGAATCAGCTTGGACTATATCATTGGTAACAGAGACCAGCAGGAGTTAGAAACAGGGTAAGATAATGGGTAATTGGAGCTGAAGGGATACAGACTGTGCAACAGGACTAGATACAAAAACTCAAAAATGGACAGCACAATAATACCTAAGTGTAATGTAACTAGGTTGGAACACTGAATGAAGCTGCACCTGAAATATGGTTTTTTGTTTGTTTGTTTGTGTGTTTGTATCTTTTGTTTTTGTTTTTTTCTTTTTCCTTTTTATATATATATATATTATTAGTATTATTATTTTAATTCTCTTCTCTATATTAACATTCTATATCTTTTTCTGCTGTTTTGCTAGTTCTTTTCCTAAATCGATGCAAATGTACTAAGAAATGATGATCATACATCTATGTGATGATACTAAGAATTACTGAGTGCATGTGTAGAATGGAATGATTTCTAAATGTTGTGTTAATTTCTTTTCTTTTTTTTGATTAATAAAAAAATTAAAAAAAAAAGAAACAATGATCATGCATCTATGTGATGATGTTAAGAATTACTGATTGCATATGTAGAATGGTATGATCTCTAAATGTTGGGTCAATTTCTTTTTTTCCATTAATTAAAAAAAAAAAAAGAGAACGGGTAATTGGAGCTGAAGGGATACAGACTGTACAACGGGACTGGATATAAAAACTCAGAAATGGACAGCACAATACTACCCAATTGTAATGCAATTATGTTAAAACACTGAATGAAGCTGCATGTGAGGTATAGGTTTTTTGTTTTTTTTTTTTTTGTTTGTTTTTTCTTTCTATTATTCTTTTAATTCTTATTCTGTTGTCTTTTTATTTCTTTTTCTAAATCGATGCAAATGTACTAAGAAATGATGAATATGCAACTATGTGATGTTATTAAGAATTACTGATTGTACATGTAGATTGGAATGATTTCTAATTGTTTTGTTACTTCTTTTTTTAATTAATAAAAAAAAAAACACTCTAAAAAAAAAAAAAAAAAACTACATGTATACAAGAGACCCACCCTAGACCAAAAGATGAAAATAGGTTGAAAATGAAAAGATGATAAGTAATAGTCCTGGAGTCAGTAGCCAAAGAGATATTTGGTACCTATATTAATATGGTACAAAATAGAAAGTCAAAAGCTGTTACAAGCACAAAGAAGGACACTATATATTAATAAAAGTGTCAAGCCACCAAGAAGAAATCAAAATCTTAAATATTTATTCACCAATCCACAATGTCCCCAAACACATGAGGCAAACACTGGCACTCTGAAAGGAGAAATAGGTACCTCTGCAATGATACTTGGGGATTTCAAAACTCCATTCTCATCAATAGAGAGAACATCTAGACAGAAAATCAATTAGAACACAGAGAACTTGAATAATATGATAAATGAACTAGACCTAACAGACATATACAGAAAACTGCATCCTAAATCAGCAGGATATACAGTCTTCTCAAGTACACATGGATTATTCCTCAGGATATACCACATATTTACTCACAAAAAGAGTTTCAATAAATACAGAAAGAGTTAAATAAATTGTACAAACATCTCTGACCAAAATGAAATAAAGATGGAAATCCATAAAAGGCAGATAACTTGAAAATCCACAATATAATGAATTAAAATAGCACACTCTTAAACAATGTGTCAAAGAAAAATCACAAGAGATATCAGTCTGTATCTTAAGATAAATGAAAATGAGGAAAACCATGTCAAAACTTAGGTAGCAAAGGCAGTTCTGAGAGGGAAATTTATAGCTCTAAATGCTTACATTGGAAAAAAAAATAGGTAATATCAAAGAACTAAGACATCCCTGCAGGAACTAGAAAAATAACAGCAAATTAAACCCAATGCCAACAGAAGGACATAAATTACATAAATCTTAGCAGAAATAAATTAAATGGAGGAAAAAGTCAATAGAAAGCATTAACAGAAGCAAAAGCTGATTTTCATAAAAGATCATTAAAGTTAACAAACCATTAACTAGAATGACAAGGAAAAGAAAAAATATAAATTACATCAGAAATAAAAGGGAGCATTCTACAGAACCCTCAGAACTACAAAGGGTAACAAGAGAATATTATGAACAATATATGCCAATTAATCAAACAACCAAACTAAAATGGACAAATTCCTAGAAACATGTGAAATGCATCAACTGACTCTAGAAGAAATGGAAGACCTCAACAAATTCCAAAAAAAGAGATTGAACCAGTCATCAAAAAACCCTCCAAGAAGCAATACCCAGTAAATATTACAAGATTAATTAACACCAATCCTGCTCAAGCTCTTCCCAAAGTTGAAGAACAGTGCACACTATATAACTCACTTGATGAGACCAACATCACCCTAATGACAAAGATAGATAAAGATAATATAAGAAAAAAAATTGCAGACCAGTTTCTGTTATGAATATAGATACAAATTCCTCAACAAAATAGTAGTATGTCAAATCCAACTGCACATTAAAAAAATTATACATCATGATCAAGTAGTATTTATCCCATTTATACAAGAGTTTCTCAATATAAGAAAACAATGTAATACATCAGATTAACACATTAAAGGGAATAACATATTATAATCTCAATTCATGCAAAAAAGACATTTGACCAAATGCAGTATCCTTTCTTGGTAAAAAAGAAACTTAGTAAAACAGGAATAGAAGGAAATTTACCCAACATGATAAAGGACACATATGACAAATTCACTGTTAACAGTCTAATTTCATAAGGCATTGGGAGCACATTACACAAATTACTCAACATAGCTATCCAACTTTTTCAGGAATATCTGTGTTCTGAATCCCCAGTAGGCATTTTCCAACATTGCATGCAATCATTAACTGCCCTGTAGCCTCAGAGACATATTAGTAGGGCCAAAAAGAATGGTGTAGTGAATGAAGTGATTCAATTATTGAATTCACTTACAAAAGATCTCTTTACCTGGCCATATAGATGGGTCAAATGCAGCCCCTGCCTCCACAATAAATTGTACTCAAAACCACTTCTCCTATGGGGTGCAGGAATAATTCAGTGGTAGAATTCTCTCCTACCATGTGGGAGATCCAGGTTCAATTCTCACACCATGCCCTTTCCAAAACAAACAAGCAAGCATACAAACAAAATTTCTACAAATGATGCTACAATAACAGGAACTCACAAGGAAAAAGAATGCAATATGTCTCCATCATGCAACATACAAAAAAACCCACTTCTTCCTGCTATCCTCCACTATCATCCTTGAAACATGTTAGTGCATTTTCATGTTATTTTTCCATAGACAGACCTTTGTCCCATATGAAAAATGGTTCCTGCAGATATTCCCTAAATAGAATTTAGTCTTCCAATATGGGACTCTCCATTGCCCTAGGAAATTCAAAGACCACCATCAGAAAGAAAACAAATAAAATACTATTAGCAATTAGAGACATAGAGATGATAAGACTCAGTTTCCTTGTATGAGCAAACTACAGCCCAGGGGCTAAATCCAGCTAGCAGCCTGTTTTTGGAAAATAAAGTTTTTTGGAACAGCTAACCCATTTTTAAATATACTTTCTAAAGCTTCTTTCATGTGGCAGACTTGAGCAGTTGTAACAAATCATTTGCCCTTGCAAACCCTACAATGTATTATATTTAGCCCTTTATGGAAAAAGTTTCCTGACCCTGCTCTGGAGTTAGGTTATAATCTATTTTCATATTTGTATAAACTATAGCATACATATAAACTATGTATGATATGATGTATATCATACATCACCTATGTGCCAGGCTCTATACTAAGATTCCATATGCATTGTCTTTAAGTGCTACATAGACCCACAAGGTAAATATTATTATGTCCATCTTGCAGATGAAGAAAATTGAGTCTTAAAGAATTTACCAATATTTGCAAAAGGCTACAACTAGTAATTGGAGGAACCTGGAATTCAAACATAGGTTAGTATGTGTATTAGTTAGGGTTCTCTAGAGAAACTGAATCAACAGGAAATATCCATAAATATAAAATCTATAAGTGTCTCACATAATGATAGGAATGTACAGTCCACCAAAATCCATAGGGCAGGCTATAAAGCTGATGACTCTGATGGAGGATCTGGATGAATTCCACAGGAGAGGCTTGCCGGCTGAAGCAGGAAGAAAGCCTGCCTCTTCTGAATCCTCCTTAAAAGGCCTCCACTGATTAGATTAAACATCACTCGTTCCAGAAGACACACACCTTGGCTGATTACAAATGAGATCACTTGTGGATGTGGATGCAGCCAATGTGAATATGATTTAATTTTATGAAATTTCCTCACAGCAACAGGCAAACCAGCACTTGCCCAACCAGACAAATGGGTACCACAACCTGGCCAACTTGACACATGAACCTGATCATGACAGTCCACCCCTTGTCAACTTGGCAGCTATATACATCACCTTAAACCATACTTAATTTCTAAATAGAAAACAATAAAAGACACATTTTTTCCTCACCTAACAATACTTGACTGTCCTACATACAACTGGAAACACATTAAATCTCCCCAGAATAGGGCATGAGTCCTTGGGTAATATTCATCCTAAAACTTGATATCTTACAACTTAAATACTATAACATGAACAAAACATCATTACAGTCCTCATTTCTGTAACTGATCACATGGTCAAACTTCATATGTATCACTACCTTCTTCCACTACCCATTCCATCTTCCCTTTACCTTCAGCTTGTTGATGCAGGTTGATGCACAGCCGAAAGTGACCAGGTGCAGTCTTAGATTCCAGTTCAATGGAATCATTGTTGTTTCTACTGGTGGGAACACTCCCTCTTTTAGAACTAAAACCTGTAGATCAGCAGAGCTCAAGGTCACAGGGACAGGAAGCAAAAATTTTCCAAGTGAATCACTAGGGGTAATAGTGAGTGGTGCCACTCCCATTTCCATCCTTTGGTTCCTGGACCCATGGATCCTGGCTAAGAGAGAAACAGCATCATACAGTGGATACTTCCTGGAGAACATTACCCCTGCCCTTCAAGGTATTGCCACCTAGTTGGCACCTTAATTGATTTTTCAAAAGACCATTCCACTGTTCTATCAATCCAGCTGCCTCTGGATGATGAGGAACATGGTCAAACCAGAGAATTCCATGAGCATGTGCCCATCCCTGCATGTCATTTGCCATGAAGTGTGTTTCTTGATCAGACCATGATGATGGATAAGGAATTCTGTAAATCCATGGATTGTAGTTTTGGCAGAAGCATTGTGTGCAGGGAAAGCAAACCCATATCCAGAGGATGTGTCTATTCCAGTTAGAACAAATCACTGCTGCTTTCATGAAGAGAGTTGTCCAATATATTCAACATGCCACCATGTAACGGGTTGGTCGCCTAGAGAAATGTTACCATATCAGGAGCTGAGTGTGAATCTCTGCTGCTGGGAGCTTGGGCACTAGCAGTGGCTATAGTCAGGTCAGCCTTGGTAAGTGGAAGTCCTTGTTGCTGAGCCCATGCATAACCTCCATCGCTATCACCATGACCACTTTGCTCATGCCCATGAGGCAATGACAGAAGTTGCTGGGGAAAGAAGCTGGTATCCACAGAAGAGGTCATCTCATCCACCTGATTATTAAAACCTTCTTCTGCAGAATTCCCCCTCTGGTGTGCATTCACATGGGACAAAAATATCTTTATGTTTGTAGCCCACTCAGAAAGGTCTATCCACATACCTCTTCCCCAGACTTCTTTGTCACCAATTTTTCAATTATGGTCTTACCACGTCCCTAACCATCCAGCCAAAACCATTAGCACCAGCCCATGAGTCAGTATACAACATCACCTCTTGCCAGTTATCCTTCCAAGCAAAATGAACAACCAGGTGCACTGCTCGAAGTTCTGCCCACTAGGAGGATTTCCTCTCACCGCTGTCCTTCAAGAACACCCCAGAAAGGGGTTGTAATGCTGCAGCTGTTCACTTTCAGGTGGTATCTCCATATCATGCTGAACCATCTGTAAAGCAAGCCCAAGTTTCTCTTTCTCAGTCAATTCACTGTAAGAAACAACCAAAGCGGCCATAGCTCTGTTCTGGGAATGAGAAGGTAATGTGGCAGGAGTGGAGACCATGGGCATTTGGGCCACTTCCTCATGTCACTTACTTGTGCCTTCAGGACCTTCTCTGGCCCTGTCTCATATATACCATATCCATTGTATGATGGAATGCTGCTGCACATGCACAACTTTATGGCTTGGTGGGTCAGACAATACCCAGGCCATGATAAGCAACTCTGGTCTCATGGTAACTTGGTGGCCCACAGTTAAGCATTTAGTCTATACTAAGGCCCAGTAGCAGGCCAAAAGCTGTTTCTCAAAAAGAGAGTAGTTATCTGAGCAGATGATAAGGCTCTGCTCCAAAATCCAAAAGGTCTGCATTGTGATTCTCCTATAGGGGCCTGCCAAAGGCTCCAGACAGCATCTCTATCTGCCACGGACACTTCCAGAACCATTAGATCTACTGGATCATATGGTCCAAGTGGCAGAGCAGCTTGTACAGCAGCCTGGACCTGTCACAGAGTCTCTTCTTGTTCAGGTTCCCACACAAAATTAGCAGCTTTTCTGGTCACTTGATAAATGAGCCAGAGTAGCACACCCAAAGGAGGAATATGTTGAATATGAGGAATGAGGAATATGTTGTTGCTAAAATCCAAGGAGACCAACTAGGCATTGTGACTCCCTTTTGTTCATAGGAGGGGCCAGATTCAGCAACTTATCCTTCACCTTAAAAGGGATATCTCAACATGTCCCACACCACTGGACACCTAGAAACTTCATTGAGGTGGAAGGTCCTTATATTTTTGTTGGATTTATCTCCCATCCTCTGATAGATAAATGCCTAAGTAATAAGTTTAGAGTAGTTGCTATTTCTTGCTTAATAGGTCCAATCAACATGATAACAATACAATGGTTTGATGTCTCATGGGAGGGAGAAATGATCAAGGTCCCTGCAGACTCCATCAATCATCTGACCTCCATAAGCCCCCACTCTGACTGGTGGACCAGAGTAACATTGTGAGTCCCCTGGAATGAATGTCACTTTTAGACCCAGTGTCCAATAATTTCCTAAATATCTGATCATTTCCTTTTCCACAATGCACAGTTACCCTGGTAAAATGTGATCAGTCTCCTTGGGGAAGGCTTGGAGGAAGATTATCAGTATAAATTTCTGGCAGTGTAACAGGATTCTCTCCCAAAGGAACCTGGCCTCCCCCTCATTCAAAGGGCTCTGGGTCTGTAAAGTGTCTCAAGTCTGGAAATTAATTAAGAGACAGTGACTCTTTCAGTAATTCAAGTTAGATTTCTGTCCACTTGACCTAGAACACTTTTGTTTATATAGCTCAAACAAGAATTTATTAGACTGCCCATCTATTGTACTTCTAGGTACCTCATGATTTACTAGCCAATGCCACAAGTCTCCATGAGTCAGATTATTTTGACTCTTGCTTTGAGTCTGCTGTCTATTAACGTATCCACATCCACCTTGTTTTTGGCAATTAAGTGCTGCCACCTGGCTTCTTCCAACTTGGGATCTGGTCATCCCTGTTATGTTTAAGGATTCCAGCTCAGTGACAACAGTTCCCACAATAAAATCTGACCTACAGAGAAGTGCAACAATAGAGCTCTTCACAAATTTATTTCTCACAGTTCTGATAAAAGGTGCATCTCCAGACATTTCTGGGGTGTAAGAGCAGGCTTTGCATGATAAATCCACTCTAACATTCCGATCTCCCTAAGCCTCTGGATCCCTCATCTACTTTATGCCAGGGCAGTTCTGGCATTGCAACCTCAAGTAATGTCAGCCACCTTTTGATCCATGTTTCAGCCAACCATCCAAACAAACTGTTAATGCTTTTTCTAACTCCTTGAGCTATATAACATTGAATGCAAAATCTCTGCTTATCTGGGCCTGTATCAATAAACTCAATCTGATCCAGCTGTATATTCCTCCCACCATTGTTCCACACCCTTAAAATCCATCACCACACATATTCCCCTGACTTCTGTCTATATACATTGGAAAAATCACACAGTTCTTTTGGAGTATAATGTACCTCCCCATGGGTGATACTTTATGCCTCATCTTTAGGAGCCTGTTAGGACTTTAGTCTAGTTATAGAGCTGTAAGAAATGAAGGGTAGTCGGGGTGGATCATGAATAGAATTAGAAGTATCTTCCAAACCATTTGCTTCAGGGCATTCATTTGCACCTTCATCTGGTGAAATAAGATTAATCACTCTAGGGCTAATCCTTTAGGTAGAGGTTGGGTGGCCAACTCCTCAGGGCAGGCTGGAGGTGGGATGGCTATATCCTCAGGGCAAACTATGACAGGGTTATGTAGAGAAGACTCAGCATGACCTAGGGTTTCAACCTCTCTATCAACATCATTATCAATCCATATGTCACCATCCCATTTTTAAGGGTCCTATTCAGTGCCCTCACTTTTATGGCAGACACTAAGCAAGACTGAGATTTCAGCTTACATTGTAACGTTGCTGCACTAACAATAAGATTGTGAGTCTGATTTTTGGAAATCTCAAGTCTACAGCTACAGAAAATAAGATTTTTCTTCAGGACATTCATAAAAACATTTACATCTGTGAGGCCTTGAGTAAACTTCTCATTTGAGGCCTTAAGCCCATCCCTTCCACTCATTAATGTATACAGTGTATCTAACAACAACCACCCAACATCTCCATACCTCCTGTTTCCACAAAACTCCATAAAGGTTTCAAAAACATTATCCCTCAGAGCCTGGCATCGTACAAGTGAAGCATTAGAAGAATCAAATGGTAATATTTTGACTATCTCTTGTATCCAGTTCTGTTGCACAGTCTGTATCCCTTCAGCTCCACTGATTATCTCTTTTGCCAACTCACCCCATGGACTGGCAGTATCATTCTGATTATGGGAATCGGAGTCCTCTAAAAGCCAAGGACCACAAAAGATTGCTGCAGCCATCAGAAGCTAGGATACAAGCATGGAATGGATTCTCCCTCAGATCTTCCAGGAGAAACTAACCCAGCCAACCCCTTGTTTTCAGACTCTGGGCCTCCAGACCTGTGAGAAATAAATTTCTGTTGCTTTAAGCCATCCACTACCTTATACTTTGTTAGGCAGCACCAGGGAACTAATCAACTGGGTAAGTCAAAACAACCAGGGTTTACTACAATCATCAGGTATCAGTTGTTCTGGTCTGGAGCATTATTCCATAAACCAAATGACTGCCAGGAGATCTGGCTGGAATTTGTACTTATGCCTGTATTTACATGCCTCGCAATCAAGTCCAATAGAATCCAGCCATGCTGTTAGCCTCTTTAGTTATACTTCCTTGAACAGATACTACTGAATTGTAATGACTCATTTCATCAATGGAATAAAAGATAACAGAAAGGCCCATAGGAATGTGATGTCTCTGTGGGGGCAGGCATACAACTATAACACGCTGTAGAATAGGCTTCTTTTCACTGCACCCTCCTCTTTGCACTATGATGTTTCTCACTCATCCAGATGCAGCTCTTAAGATCAAGAGACTTCATCCATGGATGACCTAGACATAAGGTTCTACCGTGTGGTTAAAGAGTTGTTGCACCATTTCTTTAAACCTGGTACTATGATGTCTGGACTCGTAAAAAAAAAAAAAAGAAAAGAAAGAAAGAAACCCAGAATGCTACTAGCAGTAGTGTGAATGTTTGTGGGGAAAAGGCATTCTTTTTTTGAGCGCTAAGAATAGAGAACATCCAATCTCTGTGCTGACTCTCACAAGTGTATTATCTTCCCAGCTCATTAGCTACATTTGTTTTCCCTTTTTTCCTGGCCATGAGCAGCCCTAATAGAACGCAGGAGGCTGGCATGGCTTGTAAGAAGCTGGCAGCCTATGTGTACTCAAGGCTTCAGTTTCACAGGGGCCTAAATGTCCAAGACGTGCCTGTCAGCATGCGGAAAAAGGCATTGATGTAACAATTTTGGTGGGTGTTTTTTGGTGGTGGGAGGGGTAGGGCTATTACATACTTAAATCTATTTAGAAAATGATTGTATGTTAGCCCTAATACAACCTTTAAGACCACACATGGGGCTTTCATTAATAACTGTTTCAATTAGTTTTAGATCCCCTCAAAGGAAGCAAGGGAGGGGACAAAAAGGAGGAAGGAGAGACTATTTCTGTTGTTGTTTAAAGTAGAAATCAGTACAAGTTGAATTCCAGTTAAATTCAATGCCACAGGCACATGGTATGAACACCCACTGAAGACCTTGACTGAGGCATGAATTGTTCAAAATCAACCACACAAGATAATTTCACTGATTTTTCCAATCCCATTATCTAATAAGTAGATAAAACTGAACCAAATGAAAAAATGTCCTAAGGCTGTCAAGCAAAGAATATTTTAATTAAAAAGCAAAATCAATCAAATAACATTTAATTGTATATTTTAAAGTGCAGCTGTATTGATCTGGAGTGTAGGTATTGAGTAGGGGTCTTACTGCACCAGCCAAAACAGTAGTGAAATGAGTCTGATGCTGCTGCTGCCACTTCAGGCTGTCAGCTTCCAGAGGCTCTCATGTTGGTGATATGATGCTGAATTCTCAGCAGAGCCTGTTCTGTGGATTTCTACCCTTCTTGCCCCTTTCCATCCTTTGCTTGGCTTTCTCTTCTCTTCTACTTTTTCTTTTCCCCAAAAGAAACAATTAAGTAAAAGCCAAATGCTACTGAGGGGAACCTGTGAAAGAAAAAATGGTTCCCTGCATCAGCAGGTCTGCATTGTTTTTTTTCTTTTCTTTCATGTTCTGTTTTGAAGCATCTTTGTTTATTTTAAGTGCTATAATACCTTGAACTAGCTGCTTACCAAGCTCTTCTAAGTGGAACACTATGTGGCCTTGATTTAATGAAGATATAATGCTCTTTCTAATACTTTTTGCCATATGGTGCTAGAATGCTGAGATTCAGTAATGGCAGAGGTTCCCAGGTGAAGGTCATTGGGAGATATGAGGCATGTGGCTTAGAAACATGGGACATGTTATGGAACCTGCCTGGACCCCTTTTGCCATCTGTAGATTGAGAAGCTGCACCAGATGTTTCCTAAGGTCGCTTACAGATCTACACTTCTATGACTTGAATTATTCCAATGATTATTCTTAAGGATAATAGCTACTATTTATTGAATATTCTCTAGAGATGCCAGGAGGTATGATAAACATTGAACAGACACTGTTCAATAGAGCCTTCATACAAAGTTCAATAACTAAAAAGGTACTATTAAAATCCCTGCTTTACAGTCTCACCACCCTCCCCCTCTATGCATGCGACATGACTCCCAGGGGTGTGGACCTTCCTGGCAACATGGGACAAAGATCCTGGAATGAGCTGAGACTCAGCATCAAAGGACTGAGAAAAACCCTAGAATGAGCTGAGAATTAACATCAAGGGATTGAGAGGACCTTCTGGACCAAAAGGGGGAAGAGTAAAATGAGACAAAGTGTCAATGGCTGAGAAATTCCAAACAGTTGTTGAGAGGTTATCCTGGAGGTTATTCTTACGCATTAAGTAGATATTACCTTGTTGTTCAAGATGTAGGGGAGAGGCTGGAGGGAATTGCCTGAAAATGTAGTGCTGTGTTCCAGTAGCCATGTTTCTTTTTTTTTTGTTTTGTTTTTTTTTTTATTAATTAAAAAAAGAATTAACAAAACAATTAGAAATCATTCCAATCTACATGTACAATCAGTAATTCTTAATAACATCACATAGTTGCATATTCATCATTTCTTAGTACATTTGCATCGATTTAGAAAAAGAAATAAAAAGACAACAGAATAAGAATTAAAACAATAATAGAAAGAAAAAAAAACAAAAAAAACAAAAACAAAAAACCTATACCTCACATGCAGCTTCATTCAGTGTTTTAACATAATTGCATTACAATTGGGTAGTATTGTGCTGTACATTTCTGAGTTTTTATATCCAGTCCCGTTGTACAGTCTGTATCCCTTCAGCTCCAATTATCCCTTCTCTTTTTTTTTTTTTTTTAATTAACGGAAAAAAAGAAATTAACCCAACATTTAGAGATCATACCATTCTACACATGCAATCATTAATTCTTAACATCATCACATAGATGCATGATCATCATTTCTTAGTACATTTGCATTGGTTTAGAAGAACTAGCAACATAACTGAAAAAGATATAGAATGTTAATATAGAGAAAAAAATAAAAGTAATAATAGTAAAATCAAAACAAAACAAAACAAAAACCTATAGCTCAGATGCAGCTTCATTCCGTGTTTTAACATGATTACTTTACAATTAGGTATTATTGTGCTGTCCATTTTTGAGTTTTTGTATCTAGTCCTGTTGCACAGTCTGTATCCCTTCAGCTTCAATTACCCATTGTCTTACCCTGTTTCTAACTCCTGCTGAACTCTGTTACCAATGACATATTTCAAGTTTATTCTCGAATGTCCGTTCACATCAGTGGGACCATACAGTATTTGTCCTTTAGTTTTTGGCTGGATTCACTCAGCATAATATTCTCTAGGTCCATCCATGTTATTACATGGTTCATAAGTTTATCTTGTCTTAAAGCTGCATAATATTCCATCGTATGTATATACCACAGTTTGTTTAGCCACTCTTCTGTTGATGGAGATTTTGGCTGTTTCCATCTCTTTGCAATTGTAAATAATGCTGCTATAAACATTGGTGTGCAAATGTCCGTTTGTGTCTTTGCCCTTAAGTCCTTTGAGTAGATACCTAGCAATGGTATTGCTGGGTCGTATGGCAATTCTATATTCAGCTTTTTGAGGAACCGCCAAACTGCCTTCCACAGTGGTTGCACCCTTTGACATTCCCACCAACAGTGGATAAGTGTGCCTCTTTCTCCGCATCCTCTCCAGCACTTGTCATTTTCTGTTTTGTTGATAATGGCCATTCTGGTGGGTGTGAGATGATATCTCATTGTGGTTTTGATTTGCATTTCTCTAATGGCCAGGGACATTGAACATCTCTTCATGTGCCTCTTGGCCATCCGTATTTCCTCTTCTGAGAGGTGTCTGTTCAAGTCTTTTTCCCATTTTGTAATTGGGTTGGCTGTCTTCTTTTTGTTGAGATGAACAATCTCTTTATAAATTCTGGATACTAGACCTTTATCTGATATATCATTTCCAAATATTGTCTCCCATTGTGAAGGCTGTCTTTCTACTTTCTTGATGAAGTTCTTTGATGCACAAAAGTGTTTAATTTTGAGGAGTTCCCATTTATTTATTTCCTTCTTCAGTGCTCTTGCTTTAGGTTTAAGGTCCATAAAACCGCCTCCAGTTGTAAGATCCATAAGATATCTCCCAACATTTTCCTCTAACTGTTTTATGGTCTTAGACCTAATGTTTAGATCTTTGATCCATTTTGAGTTAAATTTTGTATAGGGTGTGAGAGATGGGTCTTCTTTCATTCTTTTGCATATGGATACCCAGTTCTCTAGGCACCATTTATTGAAGAGACTGTTCTGTCCCAGGTGAGTTGGCTTGACTGCCTTATCAAAGATCAAATGTCCATAGATGAGAGGGTCTATATCTGAGCACTCTATTCGATTCCATTGGTCGATATATCTATCTTTATGCCAATACCATGCTGTTTTGACCACTGTGGCTTCATAATATGCCTTAAAGTCAGGCAGCACGAGACCTCCAGCTTCGTTTTTTTTCCTCAAGATGTTTTTAGCAATTCGGGGCACCCTGCCCTTCCAGATAAATTTGCTTATTGGTTTTTCTATTTCTGAAAAATAGGTTGTTGGGATTTTGATTGGTATTGCATTGAATCTGTAAATCAATTTAGGTAGGATTGACATCTTAACTATATTTAGTCTTCCAATCCATGAACACGGTATGCCCTTCCATCTATTTAGGTCTTCTGTGATTTCTTTTAGCAGTTTTTTGTAGTTTTCTTTATATAGGTTTTTTGTCTCTTTAGTTAAATTTATTCCTAGGTATTTTATTCTTTTAGTTGCAATTGTAAATGGGATTCGTTTCTTGATTTCCCCCTCAGCTTGTTCATTACTAGTGTATAGAAATGCTACAGATTTTTGAATGTTGATCTTGTAACCTGCTACTTTGCTGTACTCATTTATTAGCTCTAGTAGTTTTGTTGTGGATTTTTCCGGGTTTTCGACGTATAGTATCATATCGTCTGCAAACAGTGATAGTTTTACTTCTTCCTTTCCAATTTTGATGCCTTGTATTTCTTTTTCTTGTCTAATTGCTCTGGCTAGAACCTCCAACACAATGTTGAATAATAGTGGTGATAGTGGACATCCTTGTCTTGTTCCTGATCTTAGGGGGAAAGTTTTCAATTTTTCCCCATTGAGGATGATATTAGCTGTGGGTTTTTCATATATTCCCTCTATCATTTTAAGGAAGTTCCCTTGTATTCCTATCTTTTGAAGTGTTTTCAACAGGAAAGGATGTTGAATCTTGTCGAATGCCTTCTCTGCATCAATTGAGATGATCATGTGATTTTTCTGCTTTGATTTGTTGATATGGTGTATTACATTAATTGATTTTCTTATGTTGAACCATCCTTGCATACCTGGGATGAATCCTACTTGGTCATGATGTATAATTCTTTTAATGTGTTGTTGGATACGATTTGCTAGAATTTTATTGAGGATTTTTGCATCTGTATTCATTAGAGAGATTGGTCTGTAGTTTTCTTTTTTTGTAATATCTTTGCCTGGTTTTGGTATGAGGGTGATGTTGGCTTCATAGAATGAATTAGGTAGTTTTCCCTCCACTTCGATTTTTTTGAAGAGTATGAAGAGAATTGGTACTAATTCTTTCTGGAACGTTTGGTAGAATTCACATGTGAAGCCATCTGGTCCTGGACTTTTCTTTTTGGGAAGCTTTTGAATGACTAATTCAATTTCTTTACTTGTGATTGGTTTGTTGAGGTCATCTATGTCTTCTTGAGTCAAAGTTGGTTGTTCATGTCTTTCCAGGAACCCGTCCATTTCCTCTAAATTGTTGTATTTATTAGCGTAAAGTTGTTCATAGTATCCTGTTATTACCTCCTTTATTTCTGTGAGGTCAGTAGTTATGTCTCCTCTTCCATTTCTGATCTTATTTATTTGCATCCTCTCTCTTCTTCTTTTTGTCAATCTTGCTAAGGGCCCATCAATCTTATTGATTTTCTCATAGAACCAACTTCTGGCCTTATTGATTTTCTCTATTGTTTTCATGTTTTCAATTTCATTTATTTGTGCTCTAATCTTTGTTATTTCTTTCCTTTTGCTTGCTTTGGGGTTAGCTTGCTGTTCTTTCTCCAGTTCTTCCAAATGGATAGTTAATTCCTGAATTTTTGCCTTTTCTTCTTTTCTGATATAGGCGTTTAGAGCAATAAATTTCCCTCTTAGCACTGCCTTTGCTGCGTCCCATAAGTTTTGATATGTTGTGTTTTCATTTTCATTCGCCTCGAGGTATTTGCTAATTTCTCTTGCAATTTCTTCTTTGACCCAGTCATTGTTTAGGAGTGTGTTGTTGAGCCTCCACTTATTTGTGAATTTTCTGGCACTCTGCCTATTATTGATTTCCAACATCATTCCTTTATGGTCCGAGAAAGTGTTGTGTAAGATTTCAATCTTTTTAAATTTGTTGAGACTTGCTTTGTGACCCAGCATATGGTCTATCTTTGAGAATGATCCATGAGCACTTGAGAAAAAGGTGTATCCTGCTGTTGTGGGATGTAATGTCCTATAAATGTCTATTAAGTCTAGTTCATTTATAGTAATATTCAGATTCTCTATTTCTTTGTTGATCCTCTGTCTAGATGTTCTGTCCCTTGATGAGAGTGGTGAGTTGAAGTCTCCAACTATTATGGTATATAAGTCTATTTCCCTTTTCAGTGTTTGCAGTATATTCCTCACGTATTTTGGGGCATTCTGATTCGGTGCGTAAATATTTATGATTGTTATGTCTTCTTGTTTAATTGTTCATTTTATTAGTATATAGTGTCCTTCTTTGTCTCTTGTAACTGTTTTACATTTGAAGTCTAATTTGTTGGATATTAGTATAGCCACTCCTGCTCTTTTCTGTTTGTTATTTGCATGAAATATCTTTTCCCAACCTTTCACTTTCAACCTATGTTTATCTTTGGGTCTAAGATGTGTTTCCTGTAGACAGCATATCGAAGGATCCTGTTTTTTAATCCATTCTGCCAATCTATGTCTTTTGATTGGGGAATTCAGTCCATTGACATTTAGTGTTATTACTGTTTGGATAATATTTTCCTCTAACATTTTGCCTTTTGTATTATATATATCATATCTGATTTTCCTTCTTTCTACACTCTTTTCCATCTCTCTCTCTTCTGTCTTTTTGTATCTGACTCTAGTGCTCCCTTTAGTATTTCTTGCAGAGCTGGTCTCTTGGTCACAAATTCTTTCAGTGACTTTTTGTCTGAGAATGTTTTAATTTCTCCCTCATTTTTGAAGGATAATTTTGCTGGATATAGGAGTCTTGGTTGGCAGTTTTTCTCTTTTAGTATTTTAAATATGTCATCCCACTGTCTTCTAGCTTCCATGGTTTCTGCTGAGAAATCTACACAAAGTCTTATTGGGTTTCCCTTGTATGTAATGGATTGTTTTTCTCTTGCTGCTTTCAAGATCTTCTCTTTCTCTTTGACCTCTGACATTCTAACTAGTAAGTGTCTTGGAGAATGCCTATTTGGGTCTAATCTCTTTGGGGTGCGCTGCACTTCTTGGATCTGTAATTTTAGGTCTTTCATAAGAGTTGGGAAATTTTCAGTGATAATTTCTTCCATTAGTTTTTCTCCTCCTTTTCCCTTCTCTTCTCCTTCTGGGACACCCAAAACACGTATATTTGTGCGGTTCATATTGTCCTTGAGTTCCCTGATACCCTGTTCAAATTTTTCCATTCTTTTCCCTATAGTTTCTGTTTCTTTTTGGAATTCAGATGTTCCATCCTCCAAATCACTAATTCTATCTTCTGTCTCTTTAAATCTATCATTGTAGCTATCCATTATTTTTTCTATGTTTGCTACTTTATCCTTCACTTCCGTAAGTTCTGCGATTTGTTTTTTCAGTTTTTCTATTTCTTCTTTATGTTCAGCCCATGTCCTCTTCATGTCCTCCCTCAATTTATCGATTTCATTTTTGAAGAGGTTTTCCATTTCTGTTCGTATATTCAGCATTAGTTGTCTCAGCTCTTGTGTCTCATTTGAGCTATTGGTTTGTTCCTTTGACTGAGCCATATTCTCAATCTTTTGAGCGTGGACAGTTATCTTCTGCTGCTGGCGTCTGGGCATTTGAACAATGATTGAACAATGATATAGCTTTCACAATGAGACTCTGTGAATGTGAAAACCTTATGTCTGATGCTCCTTTTAGCTACTATATCAACAGAAGAGTAGAACACATGGAATAAAAATAAATAATAGGGGGAACAAATGTTAAAATAAATTCAGTTTGAAATAATGGTAAATGAAAGCGGGGGTAAGGGGTATGGTACGTATAGTTTTTTTTTCTCTATTATCATTTTATTTCTTTTTCTGTTGCCTTTTTATTTCTTTTTCTAAATCGATGCAAATGTACTAAGAAATGATGAATATGCAACTATGTGATGATATTAAGAATTACTGATTGTATATGTAGAATGGAATGATATCTAAATGTTTTGTTTGTCAATTTTTTTTAATTAATAAAAAAAAGTTAAAAAAAAATCCCTGCTTTACATGTGAGAAGACTGAAGTTTAGGGAAGTTAATTAACTTAATCATATAACAATTACAGGATACAGGCTAGGTATTATAGGTCATTTTTACTTGAGTCCATGTTCTTCACAGCTTGCCCTATATTGTAAATTTCATTTTAGTGTTTGGCTCACCTTATCAAATGGGATTTGAATTAATGAAATTTTACTGAACTAGGGAACAAATCTGTCTTAATGTCTTACCATCCATCTGGCTAATTGGTCTTACACTTTTAGGCTTGGAGACTTTCGGCCTGCTAGATTTGGAGGGATGAGGGTTGACATAAAGAGCATGGTACCTGAAATGCTTATTTTGACCTTTACCATCAGGATCTTTACTCACTGTTAAATTCCTCTGTGTTAGGAAGGAACATCAACCACGTTAGACACTGTGATTCACAGGACTTTTCTCTTTTTCTAAATCCTAACATGCCCAGATTCATTTCCTCCAACACATTTATCAATGGCCAAATAAACTGACAGCCTATTTTTGTCTCCTGTTCAGGATTCCTAAGCAACTGTACCTCTGGGCATCTACTTAATGTGCTTTTCTTTCTTGTTTAAAAAAAAAGTATACATTATCGGTGCAGGTGATCCATTTATTCACTTTTTCAGGAGAAATACATCCCCAGGTTTCCCTATTTAGATAGGAACATAAGTATTCAGCTTTCTCATGCTCTTAGTTGCAACTTGCTTTCCCTCTCTCTCTCTCCCTCCCTCCCCATCTTTCTCTCCATCTTGAGTTCCTTCCCACTCATATTTCAAGCGCTGGCATTCTCTGCTAATGTCCTAGAGAGAAAGCCTTTGTGTTTTTTCATTCCTTTGGCCTCTAGAGAAATGTGGTGCCCATAGGGATGTGTCAGAACTTTTACTGAGTCTATGAAGGGCAATCAGGAGCCTTCTGGAGGTTTAATGCAAAGCAGTAGGTGTTGCCTTTCAGGTTTCTTTGTCACACTGGGTTCCTTGGGGAATTTTTTTCAAAGAACCCTTGTGATGCATTCTTTGCATTATAAAAAAAAAATAAAGACAGTGCACAGAATGAAGAAAGAGTCCATACAAAGTCCTGGAGCATAAATTAAGCAGGACATATTGCAATTTCCTTCAATGAGACCTAGGCTCTTATTCCCATGATCCTTTCCTTTGTTCTTTTGTGAAGCTATATCATCACATGGGAGAAACATTGGCAATGACTATTTGTTACCTCATTCTTAAAATGTAACCATTTTTGTACCCCCCTCAACCACTCCAAAAGCATCTTGGTTTCTATAGCCTGGAGGAGATTAATTTTTAGCAAATGGATACTTGCTGTGCATTCTTAGGTACCAGACACTGTACCTAACCATAAAGTTATGTAATTGCCAATAGAAGTACAACCCCCCAGCTTACCTATGGGGAAGGAGACAGAGAAGTCATGTCACCCAAGGCTACACAGAGAGTGAGCTGAGGAGAGGGGAGGAGAACATAAGGCTCTCTGAATTACCAAAAATACCTGTACTGTTCTGGTACAGCACTATGTCCTCCACCAAGAGGAATGGGCATTTTGGTGCAGCTTGTGAAAACTGATGTATTAGGCACTTGGAATACTTTGTCAGTGTCTAGATGAGAATATGCATGCCCTATCACCAATTGTTGTACTGAATAAGTGAATACCCTGGAGGAACTAATTGCACTGCACTAGAGGAAATGTGTACAAGAATGTCTAGTGTATCATTGGTTATGGTGAAAAATTATAAAAAAATAACTTATATTCCATTTAATAGTAAATAGATTAATAACTTTTGATAACTTCATCCAATGTAATAGACTATCACAAATGAACGAGATCTGTATGCATCATCATAGATAAATGCATATATTGTATAGAAGAAAACAAGTGACAAAAAGATATGAACTCCTTGTAAATTTTACAAATACACAAAATACTTGAATATCTATTACATGTGGGTGCACACACTTAATAAACAAAAAAGCATAGGTAGATATGTACCTACTTAATGATAGTTTCTCCAGGGAGGGAGAGATTAGGTTAGGGATTGTGGGGAGGTGGGTTTTCCATTTTATTTGAACTTTTTTTTTTTAAGTGAAAGTTCTATGAAATGTATGGGAAAATGTTAGATTGTTACATTTGGTATGTTCTAGTTAGTAAGCTGCTGAAATGTGATATACCAAAAATGGAACAGCTTTTAAAATGGGGAATTTATTAAGTTGCAAGTTTACAGTTCCAAGGGCATGAAAATGTCCAAATTAAGGCACCAAAAAGAGGCTATCTTCACTCAAGAAAGGCTGATGAAGTTCAGGGTTTCTCTCTCAGCTCAAAGGGCAAATGGTAGTGTCTGTTAGCTTTCTCTACCAGCTTCTTGTTTTCCTTCCTCATCTATAAAGGTCTCTGGCTGCATGGGCTCTAAAGCTTTTTCCAAAAAGTATTAAACAACCCCACCTTGAATGAGGGAGCATATATCTCCATGGAAAGAAACCATCTTATCAAAGGTTACCACCCACACTTGGATGGGTCATAGCTACATGGAAACAATGAAATAGAACCCACCCAGCAATATTGAGTGAGGATTAAAGGACATGGCTTTTCTGGGGTAGATAAGAGTTTCAAACTGGCACAAGGTACACATTAGGCACAGGAATATTTCTTACAGTCTCCAATTCTCTCTACGTTCCTGTGTATTGACATTAGTTCATAACTAACTTTTTTATTACATAAGGGAGAAGTGATAAAAGCACTTAAAGGGTCTTTATACGGAGTGGTGTTGTTAGTGAGACACCCCCCGTCACCCCGCAGGCCCCAGAATGTCAGTGTCTTCTGACACATAGCAGGCAGCATATGTGAGCGGTGCACACTGAACCATCCAGGCCCTTGCAGCTTTCCTTGTAGTTGTGTTCTCACCTCACTGCCAGCCAAGACACTTCCTCACAATGGACTTGCTAAGGTCTTTCTGACTTTAAGTTGCAAAGGCTCTTATCACTCCCGCGAGGCAGAGAAGCCAGCCATGACTTCATTTCTCTTTATGTCTAGATGAAACCTTGTTACTCCTCTTCCAGCTACTCTAATTCAGCCTGAAGTGCTCTGGAAGGCTCTGGCTACTGAGGGAAATGTGCCTTTCCTAAGTAGGATTAGGAAGGCTTTTTTTTCAGGGATCTGCCCACTGAACTCCCAAAGTTCTGACCAGGCCATCTATGGGTGAGCCTGCCCTTACTTCCTGCCAGCACTTTACTCCTGACAGATTATATTCTTATTCTACTATAAATATGTCTTATGCCCTCCCTGTTCAAAGTACAGTGTTGCTCAGCTATGCTCACCAAGCCCTCTCCCCACCTCTCTTTCTCTCCTCTCTGTCCCTCTGTCCCCCAACCCCCCGGCTCCCCATCTCTGTCTGCTTACCCACTTATTCTCCTTTCCCATCTCTTCTCCTCCCTCCTTTTCTCCCTTCCCCTCTCTGCTCCCTCTTTCCTCTTCTCTTCCACTGAAGTCCTTATTGAAGAGCCCTAGTGGCCTGCCCCATCTGCAGATTCCCATTTATATTCACAAATGTAATAAATATAATATCTATAACTAATCCTGTCAAGTTTCTATTCTTTCCAGATAAAAAAGTACTAAATGTCACCGAAGGTTTGGCCTAAGTAACTTTATATATATATATATCTCAGTGCTCTATTTTGACTTAATTATATCACCTCAGACAAATCAAGTGAGCCCATTTTACATCAAATTTCTTCGCTGATAACTTTGGACACTATTTTTTGTCTGTCTTGCTGTGTCTTACCAGAATCTGAATAACATTTGTAAAACAACTGAAATAAACAAGGAGGAAGATAAAAACATCAGTGTTGCTGTGGTAACTTCATTGTCATGTTGACACAGGCTACTGATGGAGAGTTGGAGTGTTCACTGCAAAACAGGGATGAGAATGATTCACAGCAAATTTCTTGTTCTTTCACAACAATAGGAGTTTTCTTCCTGATGGAAATACACTGGCTAAGAAGGGATCTTTTAGTTATGTTTTTGAGCAACACTTCTTTATTTTCTTCTCTATAAGAAAAGAGAGAAGTTAGTTTATTCAAAGTACATGAAAATTTGAGATCAGCAAAGGGAAAGAAAGCATGTCTTTCTAATAAGTTTTTAACTGATTCCTTTTTACCTCTTTCCAATTCACTAAGACTTATTCAAGTAATATCTCTATAGTGGGTTGCAAAACAAGGGAATAAATGCATACTGCAATTGATTAAATGGAAAAGAAACAAGGCCATTTGCAGAGTGTGAAGCACAGAGCTGGAGAGGGAGGGTGATTATCTAAGAAGCTGAGATATTTTTCTTTGCTGTGCTTCAGGCCCCACTTTGCATTAGGGTGGGGAACACCCTTGTCTGCACTTAGAAGATTAACTTTCGGCAGCAGGTGGTCTTCCAGAAAACCCTGGTATGGAGGCCACACATGTTTGAGTTCAGGAGACCATGTCTCTTCTTAGTTCTACTTAACGCAATACAGTTATCTAGTGGTCTGGGGACTGCAAGTGAGGAGTTCTATGGGTTCTATTCACAGGTTTGGAACAATTTCAAATTTGATTTGGTTTTTGCCTCCTGTCTTTGTCTTAGAATCTTGATTAGAAAGATGATTGGAGTAGAGAAATTATTTTTCTTTTCTTTAAGTTTTAACCTGGGGAACATTGTAGCAATATACCTCAATGCCTACTTTGCCTACTTTTATGTGTACTCCTTAGTATACATGGGTTATTTATTTATTTATTTTTAATACATGGGCAGGCACTGGGAACTGAACCCAGATCTCTAGCATGGCAGGTGAGAATTCTGTCACTGAGCCATTGTCACACCACACAGTATACACGGGTTATTAATGAGTGATCATTGTTACTTTCATGAGTCCCCCTCCTTGATCCCTAATTATGAGGGATTTTGAGCTTCTTTTTTTTTTTTCTTGCGGGTGACTCTTAGGCCTAAATTTTAAGTACACTTGACCTATCCTTTGTGGGGTTAAGTTTCACATGAACAAACCCCAAGACTGGGGGCTCAGCCTATAGCTTTGTTTGTCCACACTGCTTGTGAGAATATCAAGCATTCAACTTGGGGAAGTTGAATTTCTCCCTGTTCTCACCATTCCCCAAAGGGGGCTTTGCAAATACTTTTCCACTCACTGATCGAATCACTCTGGGATTCATCGGGGCATCACTCTGGACAAACCAACAAAATCTCATCCTACCTGAGATTCCAAGTACTTATGGTGTTCAAGCAAACTATCTACATAAGTTATATTAGGAAATGCACTAGTCAAAATATAAATTTTGTAACACTGAACTTCTTTTAAAGAATGGAGCACAAGAGAAATTAGACTAAAGGATGTGTATCAAACAAGGTTGACAAACCAACCTTGGCAAACAGAGAATGAAAGGGAGGAATCCCAGCTAGAGTAGTGTCAGACCGTTTGAGGGTTCAGGATAGATTGAGTATGGGAGCTAGGGGTTGAGAGGAATATGGCTTTTCTAAGAAGCATTCTGTTGGGGACAGGAGGCTAGCCTAAGATGGCGACTGGGCTAACATGGCCACCCTGGCTGATGCAACAGTACCTACTTAGTACAACAAGGTTCTTCACGGAAATAGGTTCCCGCCGGGACCTTCCCGCCGGCGCGAATTCCCCACCAATTATCTAACCAGTCTTTCCCGCCGGCGCGAACTCCCTCCTATCATAATGCTCCACATACCCTACTTCCCCTCCCAAGCTGGTATATATACACCCAGCTTGGTTAATAAAATTTGCAGCTTGATCAGAATCCTGTCTTGCTGTCCTTCTTGCGTCTCTCTGTCCCATCGCCATTCTTCCCTCAGCAGGTGGCGGACCCCGTTGACTGTCCTGCGGGTCAGGACATTTGGCGCCCAACGTGGGGCTCGACCGCTGGCTGAGAGATAGAAGCGTCGCGGGCCGAAAAATGAGGAGGGCCCTCCCATAACCCCGGACTGCCACAGAAGTAACTCGCCTGTGAACGCAGCCCCGGCGACACTGCCTCGCGCCGACGGACGAACGAAGAGAAGAACGAAGGATCGTACGGTAAGTCACTTTCGTTTTCATTTAAAAAGAAAAATTCACCATGGGACAGGAATCTAGTACACATGAGCTTTACGTGAGACAATTAAAAGAAACCCTCAAGACGCAAGGAGTGAGAGTTAAGAAAAAGGACCTTAGAAATTTCTTTCAGTTTGTCTATCAAACCTGTCCATGGTTCCCTGCTGACGGGACCATACACCAAAAATGCTGATCGAGAGTAGGAGATTGTTTAAAGGACTACTATAAAACTTTTGGGCCGGAAAAGGTACCAGTTACAGACTTCAATTATTGGAACTTAATCAATGAGGCCATAAAAACTTCCCCTTCAGACCCTGAAATACTACAGCTTTGTAGAGAGGGAGAAAATGCCTTAAAAGATGCATGTCCCCTCTCCAGACCCCACTCAGAATGTAATTCTGTAGTTACAAAATAATCCCCTCCTTAACTCCCTGCAAACCGCCAGTCAGGCACTCTCCTCTCTCTCTCTAATGACTAACCAAAATAAGCCCTCTAACCCCCGCTGTGCTCGCTACGTTTTTCCAGTCCTCCGTAGCCAGCAAAAGGCAAAGTCACAGAAACTTCCAAGCCTCAGTCTGAACAGGAAAGCAGTGAGGGGGAAGGGAGCGAGAAAGCTAATGAGGACGAAATAAAATCCAAATGTAGCCGCGAGCGGGAGGAAACACCCCGAACCAATAAATACAAAAGGATTAATCTAAAATATTTAAAAGAACTAAAAAAAGCTGTGCATAATTATGGAGCAACTGCCCTTTTACTCTGGCTTTGCTAGACAATATTAGCGAAACGGAGCTTACTCCAAATGATTGGTCACAGCTCGCCAGAGCCACCCTATCAGGTGGCGATTTCTTGTTATGGAAAGTGGACTCTGAGGAGCAGTGTAAAAAGTATGCTGAAAGCAACGTCTTAAAAGACAGCACAAAATCCTGGTCATTAAAAAAGCTTCTAGGGTCAAGTCCTTATCATCTTAATTCTACCCAGGCACAATACCCCCGAGGACTTGGTCTCCAGGTGCAGTCCGCCACCATTAAAGCATGGAGGCTACTCCCCCCAAAACGGGCTCTCACGTCCTCTTTATCAAAAATAGTTCAGGGCCCCAACGAGCTGTATACTGACTTTCTCAGTCAGCTACAGATCACAGCCCAGTGCATTCTTGGTGATCAGGAAAGCGATTTTATCAAGCATCTCGCTTATGAAAATGCTAACACCGCCTGTCAGGCGGCAATCTGCCCTTTTCGTAATACTGACCTCTCCAATTATATTAAACTTTGTAACGGAATAAATCCTAATACTCAGGCAATATTAGCTGTCTTACAAAATAGCCCTCAAAACAACGGCCCCATCTGTTTTAATTGTAACAAATCGGGTCATTATTCAAAAAATTGCCCCCTACGCATTATTTTTGAATAATGGAATATGGAATAAAGCCTAAACTAATATAATAAGTGCTGAGAGTTTGTAAAAATAGAAATTATGATTAAAATCAAGAAAGATTTAATAAGTCTAAAATGACAATGTTTTCTTGAACTTTTAGCCTGTTACAATGAAAAGATATAAAAAGATTCTAAATAATTAGTTAGAAAGCAAAGAGTCTGTGTTTTATCAAAATAACTTATGTTAACTTTTGTCATGTTGTTATCTGTATAAAAAATATTGATTTTCTCCTGGGTATCATTATACTGGCAAAAAGTGCTTCTTTTCTTGCCCTAAACCAGGTGGCTTAATCTATTAATCTAAGTACTATTACTATAAATGAGTCTATTACTGGCTAAATCATATTCAAATCATATAAATACCTATATTCCTTTAAGCCAAAATATCTTAAGACTTTGTCCAATCTTTATATAAACTACATATGTATAAGCTAAATTTATCCTAAAATAACCATGGCTTATATTGGAAGCAGATCAGATTTGAGGGTTGAATGCAAGGAAAAAATATACTTGTGGAGTCTTTTTTGTTCACCTGATGTTGCCATTACATACAACTGATATTGCTATCACATGACCTTGGTAAAAAATAGTTAAAATGTACACTCTAGCTGGGAGGACTGGCTATCCCCCCAGAAAGAGGTGTACTTTAATAAAAATATCTAGGTCCAGGAAGTTCCTCTTGGTCCCTAGCCAGTTCCCAGAGGACCCAACTGGGCCCGGTCATGTAAGCAAATCAGAATTTGGCTACTATTGTGAAAAAATACCATAAAAACTGCATGCAATAAATTTAAAATTAGCAAAAATGCACAACCAATTATAAAGAATCCACATTCCTGCATTCCTTTTAAATCAATCCAATGAATTCAATTTTTAAAAATCTGGTCATTTGCTATGGGTACATGTCACTATTGGCACTCTGCATTCATTTTTGCTACCTGCCACTTTAGGGATTCCTAATTATATATTACAAAACTTGCTTGATATTTTACAAGGAAATTCTGATTTATTAAGCAAAAGGCAGTTAACAGCTGCAGCTGAACAAGAGTTACAATTAATTGAACAATGCATTCAAAAAAGACAGCTTGTTCAAATAAATCTAAAAAATCCTGTTGATTTTATTATTTTCTTTACCTTGCAATCTCCCACAGGCCTATTTTAGATCTATTTGAACACAATTCGCCAAGGTCCTCTGGAAAGATCCATTGGATAACACTTGGTGAGGACCAGATCCGGTCCTGATATTGGGCAGAGAATCAGTGTATATATATTCTAGGGAATTCGATTCAGACAAATGGTTACCAGAGCAATTAACAAAACAAATAAACAATAACAATCTGTCCAGGGCAAAAAGTTTGCCCTGAGAAAAGGCATTTTTCTCTCTTTCTGTCTCCAGCACAGCTGAAGCTACTAATAAACCAGCAAGCCCTGCTATAACCTATTCAACGACGGCTAAGCTGACAGACGACTGAAGTCCAAGAATCCATCTACTGGTGTTGCTGGTCTAGGCACCGGTATCGCCTCAATCACCCTCCAGCAACAAAGCCTCTCCCATCTCAGGGCTGCCATAGACGAGGACTTAACCCATGTTAAAATTTCCGTCACCCACTTTGAAAAGTCCCTTACGTCCCTATCAGAAATAGTTCTCCAAAATAGAAGAGGGCTAGACCTGCTCTTCCTTAAACAAGGAGGGCTTTGTGCAGCATTAGGCGAGGAATGTTGCTTTTATGCTGATCATTCTGGCTTAATCAGAGATTCAATGACCAAACTTAGGGAAGGAATTGCAAACCGCAAACATGAGCGGGAAGCCCAAGGAGCTTCCTCCTGGGGACTCAATGGAATCCTCCCTTACCTTCTCCCTATATTAGGCCCCTTAATAACCCTACTCCTTATAATATCTATTGCACCTGCTATTATAAGGAAAATACTCCAGCTTGTAAAGGATCAAGTTAACTCAGCCCTAGGGAGGCCCATTCAGGTGCATTACCAAAGGCTCCATCTCCAGGACCAGGGCGTAACCCTGGAAGGCCAGGAAGCCGTCTACCCTCTGTAAGTTCCCCCTCCTACGGGAGCAGCATACCACTCGAAAGTATGCTTCTAGCTTATGCTATGATTGGTACCGCTGGGTGCAAGGCGAAGCACTGCAAAGGAGGGCCAGAACAATCGAAGGCCGCTTTCGAGCTCCTTGAGAAGTATGCCTCATTTGCATAGGGGTTTGCTCTGCGAAAATTCCCCTCCCCAGAAAAACAGAGCCACAAACAACTTGGGGAATGAGGCCTCTACTTCCCCCAGTAAAGGTTAATGCCAAAATGCTTAATCAGCATCCTTCCTCCATCCTTTTGAAAAACAAAGGGAGGAGATGTTGGGGACAGGAGGCTAGCCTAAGATGGCGACTGGGCTAACATGGCCACCCTGGCTGATGCAACAGCACCTACTTAGTACAACAAGGTTCTTCACGGAAATAGGTTCCCGCCGGGACCTTCCCGCCGGCGCGAATTCCCCACCAATTATCTAACCAGTCTTTCCCGCCGGCGCGAACTCCCTCCTATCATAATGCTCCACATACCCTACTTCCCCTCCCAAGCTGGTATATATACACCCAGCTTGGTTAATAAAATTTGCAGCTTGATCAGAATCCTGTCTTGCTGTCCTTCTTGCGTCTCTCTGTCCCATCGCCATTCTTCCCTCAGCAGGTGGCGGACCCCCGTTGACTGTCCTGCGGGTCAGGACAGCATTCTGTGGATTCCGCTTTAGAATTGTTTTAATAATCTTTGTGAGACTCCTCTTGATATTGAATTACTTATATTTTTGGTTGCTGGAATATGTACTTTTAATGCTACTCTGACTTTGAGAGGGACACATAACACCCTAAAATTTATGTAAGTTAACATGCTAAAGTTTCCCCCAAAGAAGCCTATTACGGTGGGCCCTTCTAGATCCATCAGGCTTTTATTGTAAATTACTGCTACCTTTTTTCACCTATTATGCAATTTAGCAGGAAATTCAACTCCAGTACATAGCGGAAAATGGAATTAAAGGAAAGGAGTGTTGGGGATAAGGCTGATCCCCAATTTTAAATTTGAAAAAGGGAACTATTGGGACAAATTATCAAGACAGGACAGAGCCTAAGAAAAGAGCAAGCCAGATATTGTGACCAAGGTTTTCTTGGCTGGTTTGAGGGAACTTTGGGTTAAAGAATCTGTGTTGAGTGAACATATGCATCCCTACTTTTTTGTGTGCCCCCCCTATGCCTGCATGAAGATGACATGTTATAATGGTTAAAAGCTCAGACTTTTGATGTGATAGGCCTCAGTTGGCTTCTCAAATTTGCTACCTCATCTACCATCTATTGGTGTAGGGCAAATTCCTTAAATTTGCTGAAGGCTAGTCTCCTCAACTTTAAAATGTGAATCATAATTTAATCCCTACCTTGTAGATATAGTGAGGGCATAAATGATGAAATAACCTGTTTGACACAGAATATGGCATACATAAGCCTTTAATACATTTGCTGATTTTATTATTTTCTCTTTTAGGTTTGTCCTTATTTGCCTATGTGGAGTATTGTGGAAAAGTTTTTTTAAAAAATCTAAAATGGAGACTAAAATATAAATTACATAACTTCACAAATTCTCAAAGATCTTTTCCCTCTGCTAGCAGAGGTAAAACCATTATAATACCGTAGCCTGGGTAGATTTCTCTTAAGAAAACAATTTATCTCAATTCAAGTCAATTGGGAAAGTTTTATAAAAATTGCTTCTACAAAAATCTGAATGAACATTAATACATTTAAATATTTTGCATGGTTGCAAGCTGCAAGAAGGGTAGGTTTAAGCCTACCCTTCATTTTGGAACTGCATTTTAAATATGTTCTAAATATGTGATCAATCAATTTGAGGGAGAGTTTTGAGACCATTAACAATGAACATATAACTTCATAACAAAATTTAACTCAAAAGAAGTTGAATGGGAAAATGAACAAGTCATAACAGAACTTTGTCTTAAGGATGAGAGATAAGGAATAGATAAGGAGCAACTCACAGTAATTCTACACAGGAAATGCTTATGCTTAGATCTTTTAGAGTCTTGTTTGGTTTTGCTGAACAGTTGGCACATGTTTTAAAATATATATCATCTAAAATGTCTTAAATAAATGACTTCTTTTTCAGTTTACTGAACTGAAAACATTCCACAAAACAATTACAAAAATAACTTGCCAGTTTACTCAGAGGGGGAAAAAGGCAACTTGTAAGAACAATTCTGATGCTGACGAAGAAAGTGATGACTTAATATACGGAAAGATTAACATACAGACATAGTAAGTAAGTGAAAAATGAGTGGCCAAAAAGACTGTTAAAATCCTTTCTAATTACCAATTGTCACCCATTATAATTAAACCCTACTACAATTCCGAAGGCCTGAAAGAAAACACAAAACAAAAAAGTCACCACCACCACACAGAATATTGCCAAAGACAGTTTCCACTAAAGTTACAATGTATTTGGCCACCAGTGATACTGGACCATCAAGCACTTAAGCAAACAGTACTAAAAGGGAAAACGAGCTTTAGGTTAAAAAGTCACATGATTACACTACAATGCATTAAAACTCCATTCTATAATGTGGAAGAGGTAGAAAAGGAAACCAACTAACTCAAAACTGGACTGGTACTAAAAAGACGCTTAAATGGCACAAGTGAGAGAAAATGGCTTTAAAGTCAGGGAAGCCTTTGCATGCGTCTGGGTTTCAGGAGTTCTTTAATACTTGCAACTAAGAACCCGCAAGCCAGGAAAGAAGGCAGTGGCGAAACTCTGCACTGTCATCTAAACCCACAAGGCGACAAGCTGTCAACAGAGAACACACCTCCGTACAAACCTTCCAGTGAGGCGGCAAACGTAACCATCGCCGATCTCAAACCAAATCCCACCTTGCTCTTCTGCCACACATCCCTGGATCTCCAAGGCACGAGGGTCCCGGATTCGGCCCGCGAGCTTACAAAAGGGGTGGGTGCTCAGGGCGGGGCGTGCTCGCCCTCAGCCCCTGCTCGGCGCTGTAATGCGGCGACCCGCTCGGGGCCTCGGAGAAAACGCAGGGCAGAAGAGGTGCCCCCGCTTCTCCGCAGGACTCGAGCGGGGAGCAGGGGCGACAAAGCGTCCGAAGGTGGGGGCAGGGGGCGGCGCTTTCCAGGAGTCTTTCGAACCTCCAAGCCTCCAGGATTTCCCCCCAAGAACGAGTATACCCACGCCCCCTAAAAGACTCACATTACACAACCCATCAGGTAAGGGGCGAAAGGGTATCCGGGAACAGACCGCGGCCACCCGAGGTCGTTTCGCTCCCGGCTGCTCCCCCAGGATGCCGCCCGCCGCTCACGCGGCACGGGACGGCGGAGGGGCGGCCGAGCGGGCTGGAAAGCGGAAAACGGCGGAGGGGGCTCTTACCGGTATGATGGGGCGCTGACAGGAACGGGCCGAGCTGCACCACCCGGTTCGGCGCCTGTGGCGCCGGCAGCTCCTCTCTGGGCGCACAGCGTATCCCTCACCGCCAGCCGCTGGGGTGTTTTCAAGCAAACCCCTGTGGCAGGCCAGGCGGCGGCGGCGGCAGCGGAACCTGCCGGCATCCCGGACATCTGCACCGCGGGGCGGGGCGCACGCGCGGCCCAGAGGGAGAGGGCTGACGCGGCGCTCGCGCCGCTGAGAGGGAGAGAGGATGGAGCTTACGCGCGGCCGTGCAGGACTCGCCCAAAGCCGCTAGCGCGGGGAAGCTGCGCTCACCTTGGTCCATGGACGCCGGTGCGGCCGCAGCATAAACGAGCCAGGTCAGTGGGTGTTCGGCTGTTCACGTAAGTCCCTCCCGTACGCCCCAGCGAGTGTCCTCGCCTCCTCCCGAAATTGAGCCGGTGCTCACCCCCACCACCGTATTAAGAGGATTCAGCCTCAGCGGACTAGCGGTTCTTACCTCTCCCCACGTGGTTTCAGGGGTCTCCTCAGACCCTGGGGACCGCGGTAATGCCTATAGCTTCCCTGACCTCAAGGAGAACCGACCTTAAGAGGCTGAAAGGGAAGTGCTGTTACCACAGCTGGGCTCCTAGAAAATACAAGCCCCATGCAGAGTACTCCAGTATACCCCACCTTCTTTATCCTTAGATCCACTATTTTAGCATTTTGCCTTCATCTGTCATCTGTTTTCTGAACATTTGAGAGCAAGTTGTATACATAATACTTCTATGTAATTTCCTATGAACAAGGTTATTAATTTATGTAATCACCTTATGTGTAGTTATCGAGTTCAAGAAATTTAACAATTTTTCCTTAGGCTGCAGCAGTGTCCTTGAGCCCTTTCTCCTCCATTCTTAGTTTCCACTCAGTATCTGTATTGCATTTGTCATTTTCTCTTTCTTTTTTTAATTGTGTGAAGATGTATATAACATAAATCTTCCCATCCCAACCCCTCCCAAGTATACCATTCATTGGAATTAGTCATAGTATTAGGTATCCTCACCACCATAGGCTGTTAGAACTTTATCTTCACACCAATCAGAAACCCTATACTCATTTTGCATGAACTCCCCATTACCCCTGCTCGCCACTTCTGGTAACCTGCACTCCTACATTGTGTCTCTGTGAATTTGTGTATTCTTGAATAATCGTTTTTTGGTTACCATGAGCTTAAATCCTAAATCTATAACAATCTAGTTTGCTTTGATACCATCTTAAATTCAAGAGTAGCTGGGTGGGCGGTGGTGGCGCAGTGGTTCTCGCCTGCCATGCTGGAAACCTCGGTTCGATTCTCAGTGCCTGCCCATGTGAAAAAAAAAAAAAGAGTAGACACAAACTGTATACCTATACCCCTTTTTCCCTCCACCTTGATGTAGTTCGTGTCACAAATTATGTTTCCATATAATGAGTCAAACCACTGATATATCATTATATTTTGTGAATTTGCCTTTTATTAGATCCTATAGGAAGTAAGAAGTGGGTTTACAGACCAAAAATGCAATCATGTGTGTTTAAATTTATATTTACTCATGCTATTATCTTTACCAGAGATCTTTGTTTCCTTGTGTGGCTTCAATCGTCTGTTGGTAGATTTCCCTTCAATTTGGAAAATTCTGATTAGCATTTCTTTTAGGGCAAGCCTAGTGGTGGCAGAGTCTGTAGTTTTGTTATCTGGGAATGTCTTAATCAATCTCACGTTTTTTTTTTTTAATGAAATTTAGTAATTTTATTTTACAAATAGATAAAAGTAACTCAGGCAATAGACTATAATTGGTTAGAATTAGTTTTTTTATATAGTTGAGTGGTAATTTAGTTACACATGTACAGATGCTTATCACAATGAGGAAAACATGGTTTAGAAAGAAGGGTTTTTTGCTTGATATTTGTTTAAAGGGGTCACTAAAGAGAATAAGCTTGCTTAGGAATTCCTTTTTAATAGTTTTCTGAAATAAAAGCATCCTTTGATCACAATGGAAAGTAAATTCAACATATATTCACTAATGCAATAAAAAAAATACAACGTTGATGCTACCATCACAGTGAAAGGCACCTCTCAAATATCAACTACTACAAAAAGACTAGGGAGTTCTGAAGAAGATTAAAGGCATTTGGGGATTTCTCAACATCTAGATGACCAGACAACAAACTGCAAGATATCAGGTAAATGATACTAGTGAGAGCAAACTAGGTACCAGATATCATGCAAAGGCTTTACGTATATTAACTCATAGCATCACACCTTATCTACACTAAGCAATAAATGACCTTCAGTCAGCCATTATTAACTAACAGATTGTGGCAGTTCTTCTTTTCTGGTTCCAGGGAAATAACCAGAGATGCAGCAGTATAATAGATGTGATTTACCAGGCTTGCCAGTTGCTAAACTCCAGGACTACACAAGATGCTTATGGTATATCTGCACAGGCTAATTTTAAAGTGCATGTAATTAAGGGACAGTAATTCCCACAGAAGCCTGAGTCTCTGAAATATCATTTGCAGGGTAATAGTTTAATAAATTCATAAAGTTTAAATTAATATGAAACAATCTCATATAAAAACTTGTTAAGAGGCATCCAGTCGCTTATAGGCTTCTTCAATGAAAGTTAGTACGTCCTTCATCTGGGATGAATTATGAAGAACATCCAAGTCCTTCAGAAGAGCATTCTGGTTTGGAATTAGCATCAAAATTTCCTTCTGAAGTACTGGTGCTTTGAGACTGTTCTGAGAAAGTTCTGGAAGAGAGAGTACCTCACTACTATCCATCTGAGACATCTTCTCCTCCTCTTCTTCCAATTCATTAGTCAGAATGTGAAGTTTGCTTTTGAGGCTTTGAATGTTCTCGGTCATTGACTCTGTGGTTGCCACTATTTTATCTATTTCTTCCTGCAATATTGCCAGACCTTCCTCATTAGCACTGTGCTGTGCCCTTTCCATTTTCAGCAGACTTGACACATTAGTTAAATTTTTCTGGTTTTGGAAGGCACTTCCAGTGTTTCACACAGTTGTAGCAATCTTTTTTTCAGACAGTTGAGATGGTATTGGATTTGTTTGTTTTCTTCAATCTCACATTTTTGAAAGACTTAATTTTGTTGGATATAGAATTCTTGGTTGGCAGTTTCTTTTGCTTTCAGCACTTATCTTTGCACTGCCTTGCCTCTATGGTTTTGCTAGAGAAGTTGGCATTTAATCTTATTCAGGTGCCCTTGTATGTGTTTTATTACTTCTCTTTTGTGGCTTTTGGAGATCTTTATCTTTGCCATTCAGCAGTTTGCTTATAACATGGTGTGGTGCATATCTTTTTGAATTTATCCTGTTTGGAGTTCATTTTATATATTAGATGTGTTGGATTGTTATTTTTAAATGAATTAACATTTTAAGGATTTCTCAGTTTTAGTTTCTAATACTGAAAATATCTATAGATATAAGTTACATAAACAAAAGCTTTTGGAGGTTCTCACTTTGGAAAAGAGTGAAGTTATCCTGGAACCAAAAAGTTTGAGAACTGCTTTGCTAGTCTAGTGGATAGTAGCTTACTGGTTGATATCTCCACTTTTCTGTTATTCTCCCCCATTCTCACCCCAATTCCTTCCTGGACTAATCTCTGAAAAATGTTAAATCAAGCCAGGTCACCTTCTATGTAAAACTCTAATAGCTTCCCCACTGATCTTAGAATAATATTAACATGGACTGAGAAGTTTTGCATGATAATAAGCCACCTGCCTACCTCTCCAATCCCTGCTGATGCATTCCTTCCTCTTGCTCACTTGGTTCTTGCCACATTGACTTTTTTTTGGGTACATGGCCTGGAATCCAACCCAGGTCTCCCACATGGCAGGCAAATATTCTTCCACATTGCCTTTTTATTTTTATTTTAAATATTTTTACTGAGAAATCTTCACATACATACATTCCATACGTGGTATACAATCAAAAGCCACAGTGACTTTTTTTTAAAAATATATTTTATTGAGGTATTTTCACACGCATGGATTTCACCTGAAGTATACAATCAGTGGCTTACAATTTCTTCACATAATTGTGTATTCATTACCACGATCATTTTTAGAACGTTTCCATCAGTGTAGAAAAAGAAATAAAAGGAAAAAAAGAAAAAATTCATACATCCCATACACCTTAAACCTCCCTCTCATTGACCACTAGTATTTCAATCTCCCCCCTTTTTTTGCCTCTTATCCCTCTCTATTATTTATTTACTTTTTGCTCTTATTTCTTTACTTAACTGTCCATGCCCTAGATAAAGGGAGCCTCAGACACAAGGTTTTCACAAACACACTGTCACATTGTAAAAGGTGTATGGTTACCCAATTATCTTCAAGAATCAGGGCTACTGGAATACAGTTCAACACTTTCAGGTACTTCCCTCTTTTGTTGTTGTTGTTTTTTAAATTGATGAAACTTAACATAACAGACTTCTCATACATAGTGTACAGTCAGTGGCTCACAATATCATTACATGATTGTGTATTCATTACCATGACAACTTTTTTGAACATTTGCATCACTCCAGAAAAAGAAATAAAAAGGAGAAATAGAAAAAGCTCATATATATCATACCCCTTACCCCTCCCTCTCATTCACACCTAGTATTTCCATCTACCCAATTTCTTTTAATAAATAATTTATTTATTGTTCCCCCTATTGTTTGTTTATTTTTTACCCATATTTTTTTACTCATCTGTCCATACCCTAGATAAAAAGAGCATCAGACACAAGTTTTTCACAGTCACACAGTTACACTGTAAAAGCTGTATCATTATACAGTCATCTTCAAGAAACAAAGCTATTGGAACACAGCTCTACAGTTTCAGGTACTCCCCTCTAGCCACTTCAATACACCATAAACTAAAAATGGATATCTATATAATGCATAAGAGTAATCTCCAAGATAACCTTTCAACTCTGTTTGAAATCTCTCAGCCACTGACACTATTTTTTCTCATTTCTCTCTCCCTGTTTTTGGTCAGGAATGTTTTCTCAATCACTTGATGCTGGGTCCCAGCTCATCCTGGGATTTCTGTCCCACATTGCTAGAGAGATTTACACCCCTGGAAGTCATGTCCCATGACAGGGTGAGAACAGGGAGTTCACTTGCTGTGTTGGCTTAGAGCAACAAAGTAGGTTCTCTGGGGGGTAACTCTTAGGCCTAATTTTAAGTAAGCTTAGCATATCTTTTGCAGGAATAAGTTTCATAGAGGCGAATCCCAAGATCAAGGGCTCGGCCTGATAATTTGGTCGTGCCCAGTCACATTGACTTTTTAGTTCCTTTACCTGTTAGAAATTTTTTCCTGCCTCAGAACTTTTGTACAGTTTGTTCTTGCTACCTGAGCTGTCTCCTGTGCTTTCCATTCCTCCTCATCCTCAAATTCAGTGCAAAGGTCAGTTTCTTATGGAAATTGTCCCTGACTGTCTAGAGTAGTTTGGGATTCCCTATTGTGTTTTCTCAGAGGTCCTTGTTTTTTGTCATAACATTCATTAGTTTTAAATTTTATATATTTATATGATTATTTGATTACTGCTTTCTGTAAAGATAGGACTGTCACTGTTAACTGTTGTGTCACCAGAGCCAAGTACTTGGTAATATTTGCTTACAAATGAATCCAGGTAATCATGCATAATAATATGTATTTAACAGTAACTACTTATTGTTGAGTCCTTACTGGGTGCTATTAGGCCTTATGTACATATAATTTCATGGCTCTTGCCATCTCATCTTAAACTACTCTCCCTTTTGCTCACTCTCCAACCACAACTCTTGACTGCCTCAGGATGTTTGTCTTCTCTCTGCTTATGGTTCTTTTACAACTTTTCTTAGCCATTGATCCTCATATGAAGCACAGAACACAGAAAATGATTTGAATGACTTGCCAGTTTTTCCTCAAGGATGGTACACAACTAACATAAATTTAATTATGTAGTAGAACTGAATTTTTTACATACTGTGTATGGTGTGCTAGTGAATGTTTTTCAGCTGGCTTTCCAGGAAGAAAAGCATTGACTCATAGTGTTTTCTAATTTCCATGGTGTAAATACTCTCATGATGGTAGCTTTCAAGCTATCAACATGAAAATGCCTCACAAAATTCCTGAAAATTTGATAGTCTGAGCTGGTAGGAGCCATTACTTACAGTAGATTATCTTAGGGCAGGGGTTGGGCAAACTGTGGTGGGCCTCCCATTTATTTATGTGCTAATGGCTGCTTTCAGAATAGGCCAGTATGGCACATGCCGTGGATAATATTTTCTGTCTATCCCTTGTAAAAGGGAAAAATTGCTGACCACTGTCCTTATGGCATTAGGGCTTTGTGTTCTAGAGCTTGTTAGGCTGTTCCTCAAATTCCTCATTGCAAAGTTTAGCAAGACTTCTAGAACAGTGCTGTCCAATAGAAATATTATGAGTCACATTTGTTATTTAAAAATTTGTTTTTCCCTTCACACCCTCAAGGGACTTCCCAATATTTTTACAGTATCAGCTGACTATAGTCTGAGATGTAACCTGTTATTATATTAAGTTATACAGAATTACAAAGCCTCTTTCCTGTTCTGGACTCCTGGAGTTTGGGTTGCTAAAATGAGCTATCCAGACAGGTCTCATATATACTCTGCCTTTGGTCTTATACAGTAAATGAAGGTCTAGAGTGCATACACTATCGTCTTTTACCCTGTATTCCAATTTACCTTAGACCCAGCCAGATTGGCTTCATTTTGAACTGTAATCGAGGCCTGATTTCTTTTTCAGTTACTTTAACTGTAATTATATATAACTATGCTAACTTTCAGGGCTGTAGCACTTCATTTCTCAGTCTTAGGTGTCACAGAGTTGCTCAGAGTTCCAGGGAAATACCAGCTGATACATATATAGCTCAGTGCCTCAGAATTTAGAAACACATTTACAACTTCAGACTGTGTGGCTGCTATCAGGGCTTACAATCTAGGCCTTAAAAGTATTTTCTGAGAGAGAGATCTGAGCACATTTGTTCTTTTGTTTCTGGCTTATTTTACACAACACATTGTCCCCAAGGTTTATTCAGTTTGTAGTATGTCTCTCGATGTCCTTCTTTTTGTTGCCACACCATGTTCCATCGTATAAATGTATCATATGATGCATTCTGCTTCTCAGTCATTGGGTACAGTTGCTCCTTCGATTTATTGGGCATCATGGATAATGTCCAAAAGAAACCATGTCTTAAATTATCCTCACTTGGTTGTACAATCAGTATCAATTTTAGACCATTTTCATTGGTCCATGAAGACAAAGAATTGGCAAACACAGTGTCACCAACTGTCAAATCAAAACTACCTCTTATCACTTGCCCATTCTCTCTCAATTAGTTGCCCATGGAACTGTTAATGTCTTCCTGTTAACTCTTGGCCATAGCATGCATTTTTAGTTTTTCCCCATGCCCCTCTACTGTTGACTCTTTGTCCAGTAATGGACCTTTGAAATAGTTCATGTGAGAACTTATTTATAATTGTAGGTTTAATTGGTGATATACATGGTACTACTATATATCCTCTTTAACTCATATTCACCTTCAGTATGACAGTGTTACTTATAAACCCACTAATTAGCCCATCATTTCTATCTATTTGCTTGCATTGGATTCAGCCTCTTTGGGTATCCTTTCCCCATCTCCAGCTTTGGAGTGCCTCTAGGTCTGTGTGATAGTTAGGTTCTGGTATCGTCTTGGTCAGGTGATGTGTCTACTTGTCTGGCCCTGAAAGTGCTGGCCTGACTGTTGCTACAAGGCTATTTCATGTCTGGTTGATAAACCAGAAGGCTAGTTTATTAAATCATCAGTCAGTTGATTGCAGCTGTGGCTGATTACATCTACCATCAACTAAGGGACATCTCCCACCAACAGGATAATCTAATCAGATAAACTATTAATCAAGAAGAGAGACATTTTCACTGGTTTTTTTTTCAGCCAGTGAACCTCTCCTGTGGAGTTGCTTAAACCTTTCATTAGACCCAGTCTTGGGGTTTGTTCATATGAAACTCAACCCCACAAAGGATAGGCTAAGCCTACTTAAAATTAGGCCCAACAGTCACCCTCAGGAGAACCTCTTTTGTTGCTCAGATATGGCCTCTCTGTCTCAGCCAACATGACAAGCAAACTCACTGCCCTCCCCATCTCTACGTGGGACATGACTCCCAGGGGTGTGGACCTCCTTGGCAATGTGGGACAGAAATCCTAGAATGAGCTGGGACTCAGCACCAAGGGATTGAGAAAATCTTCTTGACTGAAAGGGGGAAGAGAGAAATGAGACAAAATAAAGTGTCAGTGGCTGAGAGATTCCAAATGGAGTTGAGAGGTTATCCTGGAGGTTTTTTTATGCATTAAATAGATATCCTCTTGTTAGTCAAGATGTAATGGAGAGGTTGGAGGGAAGTGCCTGAAAATGTAGAGCTGTGTTCCAGTAGCCATGTTTCTTGAAGATGATTATATAACTATATAGCTTTAGCAGTGTGACTGATTGTGAATACCTTGTGTCTGATGCTTCTTTTATCTACAGTATGGATGGATGAATAAAACATATGGATTAAAAATGAATAAATAATAGGGGGAATAAATGTTTAAATAAATTTAGTAGATTGAAATGCTAGTTATCAATAAAAGGTAGGGGTAAGGGGTATGATATGTATGATTTTTTTCTATTTTCTTTTTATTTCTTATTCTGAATTGATGCAGATGTTCTAAGAAATGATCATGATGAATATACAACTATGTGATAAAAAATGTTAATATTGTATGTTGATTGGTTTTATTAATAAAAATTTTTTTAAAAGAGCATACAGCAAAACAAACAAACAAAAAACCCTTCACTGGAGCTGCAGCTTGACATCCTGCCCTACGGATTTTGGACTCTTCTGTTTCCACAGTTGCATAAGACCAACCTTTGTAAATCTCATATATACAGATATTTTCTGTTGGTTCTATTTGTTTAAAGAACCCTGACCAATACAGTCTGCTATATTATATAATGTAACCTGAGACTACTTTTACCAAAGTCATAATACTGAAATCATACAGTATCTGTCATTTTCTGTCTTTCTTACTTCACTCAGCATTATGTCCTGAAGGTTCATTCACGTTGTCATATGCTTTGAGACCTCATTTGGTCTTAACTGCTGCATAATATTCCATCATAGGTATATATCATATTTTTGTTTATCCACTTGTCTGTTGATGGACACTTGAATTGTTTCTGTAATTTAATAATTGTAAATAGTACTTCCATGAACATTGGGGTGCATGTGTCTGTTCATGTCACTGCTTTCAGCTCTTCTGGGTGTATACCAAGTATTGGTACTGCCGGGTTATGGGTTATCTCGATATTTAGTTTTCCAAGGAATTGCCAGACTGTCTTCCATAGCAGTTGCACCATTATACATTCCCATCAACAGTGAATAAGTATTCCAATTTCTCCACATCCTCTATTTTTCTGTTTAATTGCAGCCATTGTTATTATTTTTATATAGGGAGTAAGATAGGGGTCTTTTTTCATTCTTTTAGCTATTGATATCCAATTCTACCATGCATGTTTATTGAGAAGACTGCTCAGTCCAAGTTCAGTGGATTTCGGGACCTTATTGAAGATCAGTTGTCCATAGATTTGGTGATCTATCTTCGCAGTCTTGGTTCGATTCCACTGGGAGATAACTTCTGTCTTTGTGTTTTCACCACTGTGACTTTATAGTAAGCTTTAAAGGCAGGAAGTGTTAACTCTTACTTTGCTCTTCTTTTTTAGGATATTTTTAGCTATTTAAGGCCTCTTTCCCTTCCAAATAAATTTGATAACTAGCTTATCCAAGTCTTCAAAATAGGTTGTTGGAATTTTGATTGATATTGCATTGATCAATGTGGGTAGAATTGACATCAACCTTCTTAAAATCATGAGTGTGGAATGTCTTTTCATCTTTTCTTTTAGCAATGTTTTGTAATTTTCTGTGTACATTTCTAGATATCTGATTCTTTTGGTCACAACAGTGAATGGGATTTTTTCCTTAATTGTCTCCTCAACTGGGTCATTGTGTATTGAGGTATTCCTGATTTTTGTACACTGATCTTGTTGTGTCCTGTCACTTGGCTGAATTTGTTTCTTAACTCCAGTAGCTTGCCATAGATTAGTCTGGGGTTTCTAAGAAAAGGATCATGTCATCTGCAAACAATGAAAATTTTACTTCTTCCTTTCCTGTTTGGATACCTTTTATATTTCTTTCTCCTGACTAATCTCTCCAGCTAAGAATTCTTGTACAACATTGAATAATAATGGTGGCAGTTGGCATCCTTGTCTTGTTACTGATCTTAGGGGGAATGGTTTCAGTCTCTCATCATTAAGTATGATGCTGGCTGTGGGTTTTTCGTATTTGCCCTTTGTAATAATTGAGAAAGTTTCCTTTCATTCCTATCATTTCAAATGTTTTTATCAGGAAAGGATGCTGAATTTTGTCAGTTTTTTTTATCATCAGTTCATATGATTGTGTGATTTTTCCCTTTCAATTTGTTAATGTGCTGTATTACATTGATTGATTTTCTTCTCTTGAACCACCCTTGCATTCTTGGTGTAAACCCCACTTGGTCATGTGATACAATTCTTATAATGTGTCTTTGGATCTGATTTGCTATTATTTTGTTGAGAATTTTCACATCTATATTCGTTAGGGAGATTGGTTTGTAGTTTTCCTTTCTTGTATTGTCTGTATCTGATTTTGGTATTAGAGTGATTTTAGCTTTGTAAAATGAATTAGTGTTCCTTTTTCTATTACTTTTTAGAAGGGTTTGGGCAGGATTGGTGTTCATTCTTTCCTGAATGTTTGATAAAATTCCCTTGTAGAGCCATCTGGTCCTGGGCTTTTCTTTGTGGGAAGATTCATTTTTAAAATATTCATCATCATGATCATTTCTTACAACATCTGCATCAATTCAGGAAAAGCAATAAAAAGAAAACAGAAAAAAATTCAGATATCATACCCCTTACTGTGGGAAGATTTTTGACAACTAATTGCATCTCTTTACTTGTAAATGGTTTGTTGAGCCCCTCTATTTCTTCTCTAGTCAATATAGGTAGTTCTTGTATTTTTAGGAATTTTTCCATTTCACCCAAGTTGTCTAGTTCATGGTGTTCTCTTATGATTTTAAAAAATTTCTTCAGGGTCCATGGTAATGATTTGCCTCTCATTTCTGATTTTATTTGCATCTCCTTTTCTTCTTTGTTAGTCTAGGCGTTCATCAATTTTATTGATTTTCTTGAAGAACCAGCTTTTTGGTTTTGTTGATTCTTTCTGTTGTTTTATTGTTCCCCAGTTTATTTATGCTTTAATTTTTGTTACTTCTCTTCTTTCATTTGCTTTGGGATTAGTTTGCTGTTTTTTTCTCTCAATTCTCCAGGTGAGCATTTAAGCACTCAAGTGTTGATCATTGTTTTTTTTAATATAGGCATTTATTGCAGTAAATTTCCCTTTCAGCACTGTCTTTGCCACATCCCATAAGTTTTTTGTTTTTTTTTTTAATCTCTCCTATTATTTTTTTTTATTAATTAAAAAGAATTAACAAAACAATTAGAAATCATTCCAATCTACATGTACAATCAGTAATTCTTAATAACATCACATAGTTGCATATTCATCATTTCTTAGTACATTTGCATCGATTTAGAAAAAGAAATAAAAAGACAACAGAATAAGAATTAAAACAATAATAGAAAGAAAAAAAACAAAAAAAACAAAAACAAAAAACCTATACCTCACATGCAGCTTCATTCAGTGTTTTAACATAATTGCATTACAATTGGGTAGTATTGTGCTGTCCATTTCTGAGTTTTTATATCCAGTCCCGTTGTACAGTCTGTATCCCTTCATCTCCAATTATCCCTTCTCTTTTTTTTTTTTTTTTTTTAATTAACGGAAAAAAAGAAATTAACCCAACATTTAGAGATCATACCATTCTACACATGCACTCATTAATTCTTAACATCATCACATAGATGCATGATCATCATTTCTTAGTACATTTGCATTGGTTTAGAAGAACTAGCAACATAACCGAAAAAGATATAGAATGTTAATATAGAGAAAAAAATAAAAGTAATAATAGTAAAATCAAAACAAAACAACACAAAACAAAACAAAAACCTATAGCTCAGATGCAGCTTCATTCAGTGTTTTAACATGATTACTTTACAATTAGGTATTATTGTGCTGTCCATTTTTGAGTTTTTGTATCTAGTCCTGTTGCACAGTCTCTATCCCTTCAGCTTCAATTACCCATTGTCTTACCCTGTTTCTAACTCCTGCTGAACTCTGTTACCAATGACATATTTCAAGTTTATTCTCGAATGTCCGTTCACATCAGTGGGACCATACAGTATTTGTCCTTTAGTTTTTGGCTGCATTCACTCAGCATAATATTCTCTAGGTCCATCCATGTTATTACATGGTTCATAAGTTTATCTTGTCTTAAAGCTGCATAATATTCCATCGTATGTATAAGCCACAGTTTGTTTAGCCACTCTTCTGTTGATGGAGATTTTGTCTGTTTCCATCTCTTTGCAATTGTAAATAATGCTGCTATAAACATTGGTGTGCAAATGTCCGTTTGTGTCTTTGCCCTTAGTCCTTTGAGTAGATACCTAGCAATGGTATTGCTGGGTCGTATGGCAGTTCTATATTCAGCTTTTTGAGGAACCGCCAAACTGCCTTCCACAGTGGTTGCACCCTTTGACATTCCCACCAACAGTGGATAAGTGTGCCTCTTTCTCCGCATCCTCTCCAGCACTTGTCATTTTCTGTTTGTTGATAATGGCCATTCTGGTGGGTGTGAGATGATATCTCATTGTGGTTTTGATTTGCATTTCTCTAATGGCCAGGGACATTGAGCATCTCTTCATGTGCCTCTTGGCCATCCGTATTTCCTCTTCTGAGAGGTGTCTGTTCAAGTCTTTTTCCCATTTTGTAATTGGGTTGGCTGTCTTCTTTTTGTTGAGATGAACAATCTCTTTATAAATTCTGGATACTAGACCTTTATCTGATATATCATTTCCAAATATTGTCTCCCATTGTGAAGGCTGTCTTTCTACTTTCTTGATGAAGTTCTTTGATGCACAAAAGTGTTTAATTTTGAGGAGTTCCCATTTATTTATTTCCTTCTTCAGTGCTCTTGCTTTAGGTTTAAGGTCCATAAAACTGCCTCCAGTTGTAAGATCCATAAGATATCTCCCAACATTTTCCTCTAACTGTTTTATGGTCTTAGACCTAATGTTTAGATCTTTGATCCATTTTGAGTTAAATTTTGTATAGGGTGTGAGAGATGGGTCTTCTTTCATTCTTTTGCATATGGATACCCAGTTCTCTAGGCACCATTTATTGAAGAGACTGTTCTGTCCCAGGTGAGTTGGCTTGACTGCCTTATCAAAGATCAAATGTCCATAGATGAGAGGGTCTATATCTGAGCACTCTATTCGATTCCATTGGTCGATATATCTATCTTTATGCCAATACCATGCTGTTTTGACCACTGTGGCTTCATAATATGCCTTAAAGTCAGGCAGCGCGAGACCTCCAGCTTCGTTTTTTTTCCTCAAGATGTTTTTAGCAATTCGGGGCACCCTGCCCTTCCAGATAAATTTGCTTATTGGTTTTTCTATTTCTGAAAAATAAGTTGTTGGGATTTTGATTGGTATTGCGTTGAATCTGTAAATCAATTTAGGTAGGATTGACATCTTAACTATATTTAGTCTTCCAATCCATGAACACGGTATGCCCTTCCATCTATTTAGGTCTTCTGTGATTTCTTTTAGCAGTTTTTTGTAGTTTTCTTTATATAGGTTTTTTGTCTCTTTAGTTAAATTTATTCCTAGGTATTTTATTCTTTTAGTTGCAATTGTAAATGGGATTCGTTTCTTGATTTCCCCCTCAGCTTGTTCATTACTAGTGTATAGAAATGCTACAGATTTTTGAATGTTGATCTTGTAACCTGCTACTTTGCTGTACTCATTTATTAGCTCTAGTAGTTTTGTTGTGGATTTTTCCGGGTTTTCGACGTATAGTATCATATCGTCTGCAAACAGTGATAGTTTTACTTCTTCCTTTCCAATTCTGATGCCTTGTATTTCTTTTTCTTGTCTAATTGCTCTGGCTAGAACCTCCAACACAATGTTGAATAATAGTGGTGATAGTGGACATCCTTGTCTTGTTCCTGATCTTAGGGGGAAAGTTTTCAATTTTTCCCCATTGAGGATGATATTAGCTGTGGGTTTTTCATATATTCCCTCTATCATTTTAAGGAAGTTCCCTTGTATTCCTATCTTTTGAAGTGTTTTCAACAGGAAAGGATGTTGAATCTTGTCGAATGCCTTCTCTGCATCAATTGAGATGATCATGTGATTTTTCTGCTTTGATTTGTTGATATGGTGTATTACATTAATTGATTTTCTTATGTTGAACCATCCTTGCATACCTGGGATGAATCCTACTTGGTCATGATGTATAATTCTTTTAATGTGCTGTTGGATACGATTTGCTAGAATTTTATTGAGGATTTTTGCATCTGTATTCATTAGAGAGATTGGTCTGTAGTTTTCTTTTTTTGTAATATCTTTGCCTGGTTTTGGTATGAGGGTGATGTTGGCTTCATAGAATGAATTAGGTAGTTTTCCCTCCACTTCGATTTTTTTGAAGAGTTTGAAGAGAATTGGTACTAATTCTTTCTGGAACGTTTGGTAGAATTCACATGTGAAGCCGTCTGGTCCTGGACTTTTCTTTTTAGGAAGCTTTTGAATGACTAATTCAATTTCTTTACTTGTGATTGGTTTGTTGAGGTCATCTATGTCTTCTTGAGTCAAAGTTGGTTGTTCATGTCTTTCCAGGAACCCGTCCATTTCCTCTAAATTGTTGTATTTATTAGCGTAAAGTTGTTCATAGTATCCTGTTATTACCTCCTTTATTTCTGTGAGGTCAGTAGTTATGTCTCCTCTTCCATTTCTGATCTTATTTATTTGCATCCTCTCTCTTCTTCTTTTTGTCAATCTTGCTAAGGGCCCATCAATCTTATTGATTTTCTCATAGAACCAACTTCTGGCCTTATTGATATTCTCTATTGTTTTCATGTTTTCAATTTCATTTATTTGTGCTCTAATCTTTGTTATTTCTTTCCTTTTGCTTGCTTTGGGATTAGCTTGCTGTTCTTTCTCCAGTTCTTCCAAATGGATAGTTAATTCCTGAATTTTTGCCTTTTCTTCTTTTCTGATATAGGCATTTAGAGCAATAAATTTCCCTCTTAGCACTGCCTTTGCTGCTTCCCATAAGTTTTGATATGTTGTGTTTTCATTTTCATTCGCCTCGAGGTATTTGCTAATTTCCCTTGCAATTTCTTCTTTGACCCAGTCGTTGTTTAGGAGTGTGTTGTTGAGCCTCCACGTATTCGTGAATTTTCTGGCACTCTGCCTATTATTGATTTCCAACATCATTCCTTTATGGTCCGAGAAAGTGTTGTGTAAGATTTCAATCTTTTTAAATTTGTTAAGACTTGCTTTGTGACCGAGCATATGGTCTATCTTTGAGAATGATCCATGAGCACTTGAGAAAAAGGTGTATCCTGCTGTTGTGGGATGTAATGTCCTATAAATGTCTATTAAGTCTAGTTCATTTATAGTAATATTCAGATTCTCTATTTCTTTGTTGATCCTCTGTCTAGATGTTCTGTCCCTTGATGAGAGTGGTGAGTTGAAGTCTCCAACTATTATGGTATATGAGTCTATTTCCCTTTTCAATGTTTGCAGTATATTCCTCACGTATTTTGGGGCATTCTGATTCGGTGCGTAAATATTTATGATTGTTATGTCTTCTTGTTTAATTGTTCCTTTTATTAGTATATAGTGTCCTTCTTTGTCTCTTTTAACTGTTTTACATTTGAAGTCTAATTTGTTGGATATTAGTATAGCCACTCCTGCTCTTTTCTGGTTGTTATTTGCATGAAATATCTTTTCCCAACCTTTCACTTTCAACCTATGTTTATCTTTGGGTCTAAGATGTGTTTCCTGTAGACAGCATATAGAAGGATCCTGTTTTTTAATCCATTCTGCCAATCTATGTCTTTTGATTGGGGAATTCAGTCCATTGACATTTAGTGTTATTACTGTTTGGATAATATTTTCCTCTAACATTTTGCCTTTTGTATTATATATATCATATCTGATTTTCCTTCTTTCTACACTCTTTTCCATATCTCTCTCTTCTGTCTTTTTGTATCTGACTCTAGTGCTCCCTTTAGTATTTCTTGCAGAGCTGGTCTCTTGGTCACAAATTCTTTCAGTGACTTTTTGTCTGAGAATGTTTTAATTTCTCCCTCATTTTTGAAGGATAATTTTGCTGGATATAGGAGTCTTGGTTGGCAGTTTTTCTCTTTTAGTATTTTAAATATGTCATCCCACTGTCTTCTAGCTTCCATGGTTTCTGCTGAGAAATCTACACAAAGTCTTATTGGGTTTCCCTTGTATGTAATGGATTGTTTTTCTCTTGCTGCTTTCAAGATCTTCTCTTTCTCTTTGACCTCTGACATTCTAACTAGTAAGTGTCTTGGAGAACGCCTATTTGGGTCTAATCTCTTTGGGGTGCGCTGCACTTCTTGGATCTGTAATTTTAGGTCTTTCATAAGAGTTGGGAAATTTTCAGTGATAATTTCTTCCATTAGTTTTTCTCCTCCTTTTCCCTTCTCTTCTCCTTCTGGGACACCCAAAACACGTATATTTGTGCGGTTCATATTGTCCTTGAGTTCCCTGATACCCTGTTCAAATTTTTCCATTCTTTTCCCTATAGTTTCTGTTTCTTTTTGGAATTCAGATGTTCCATCCTCCAAATCACTAATTCTATCTTCTGTCTCTTTAAATCTATCATTGTAGCTATCCATTATTTTTTCTATGTTTGCTACTTTATCCTTCACTTCCGTAAGTTCTGCGATTTGTTTTTTCAGTTTTTCTATTTCTTCTTTATGTTCAGCCCATGTCCTCTTCATGTCCTCCCTCAATTTATCGATTTCATTTTTGAAGAGGTTTTCCATTTCTGTTCGTATATTCAGCATTAGTTGTCTCAGCTCTTGTGTCTCATTTGAGCTATTGGTTTGTTCCTTTGACTGAGCCATATTCTCAATCTTTTGAGCGTGGACAGTTATCTTCTGCTGCTGGCGTCTGGGCATTTATTCAGATTTCTCTTGGTGTTGGACCCAGCAAGGTTGTAATATTTTTCTGTGAAATCTCTGGGTTCTGTTTTTCTTATCCTGCCCAGTATGTGGCGCTCGTGGCACCCGTTTGCCTGCGGGTCCCACCAGTAAAAGGTGCTGTGGGACCTTAAACTTTGGAAAACTCTCGCCGTCCTGGGGGTTCGCTAGCCGAAACGGTTTGAGCCGGCCCGGGGTCCGAACGCAGGGAGGGTTGCTGGTCGCAGCAGCCAGGGAAAGAGCCCGTCCGAATTTCCTAGTCGGCCCTGGGCAACAAGCGTGGCGGGAGGGCGCCAGCGGCAGCGGCCCGCCCGAGAGAGTGCACGTTCCCCGGGAGTCACGGGTTTGGAAGGGGCCTCCCCCACCCGTCACCGTTCTCCGCGGCCTGGGGGTTTCCGATCCAATTCTCTCAGTTGGTCCGGGGGCTGCGCGTGGTGTGGGCGCCAGTCGCCTTGGTTTCAGGGGACCACCTCTCCAATTCTCCCAGCCGGCCCGGGAAGGGGGAAGGGAGTAACTCCGGCCGCTTGCCACCCCGCCCGGTAAGGCCCGCGCGCCTCGGCGATCTCACCCGAGCTGCTTCTCTCAGCCAGCCAGCCGTTCCAGGATGGGGTACGCTGTCTTTTTTATCTCTGTTGTGGCTTTGGGCGCTTTCTGTATCGTTTCTACTCCCCTAGTAGGTGTCCTGGAGAAGAAACTAAGATCCGCGCGTCTTACTAAGCCGCCATCTTCCAGGAAGTCCCCCCCATAAGTTTTGATGTGTTGTAGTCTCATTATCATTCGTCTCCAGATATTAACCGATTTCTCTAGCAATTTCTTCTTTGACCCACTGATTACTTAAGAGTGTGTTGTTTAATCTCCATATATTTGTGAAAGCTTTGGTTCTTTGGTGACTATTAATTTCTGCTTTCATTCCATTGTGGTCAGAGAAAGTACCTTGGATAATTTCAATCTTATTAAATTTATAAAGACCCAGTTTGTGTCCCAGCATATGATCTGTCCTGGAGAATGTTCCATGTGTGCTAGAAAAGAGGGTATAGGGCAGGCCACGGTGGCTCAGCAGGCAAGAACGCTTGCCTGCCATGCCAGAGGACCCGGGTTTGATTACCGGTGCCTGCCCATGTATTAAAAAAAAAAAAAAGAAAAGAGCGTATATCCTGGTGTTTTGGAGTGTAATAATATATTTATGTCTGTTAGGTCTAATTCAGTATCCCATTTTTTAGGTTCTCTGTTTCTTTGTTGATTCTCTGGTTGTCCTGTACATATAGTGTAGAGTGATGTATTGAAGTCTCCCACTGTTATTTTTGAAATGTCTATAGGTCCCTTCAGTTTTCTCAGTGTTTGCCTCCTGTACTTTGGATTTCCTTGATTGGGAGCATAAATATTTATGATTGTTATTTCCTCTTGGTGAATTGTCCCTTTTTAATTAATTTGTACTGTCCTTTGTCTCTTATGACATCTTTACATTTAAGGTCTATTTTATATGATACTACTGTAGCTACTACTGCTTTCTTTTGGTTACAGCTTGCATAGAACATCTTTTTCCATCCTTTCACTGTCAATCTAATTGTGTCCTTGGGTCTAACATGCATCTCCTGTAAACAGCATATGGCAGATCCTCCCCACTCTGCGCCCCCTGGGATGGCTGTTTCTAGCACCTGACCAGAGACTACTCCCAAAGTCTGGGAGGCATGGCTCTTGTAGTGGACAGCCAAGCCCATCTTTGGGCCCCCCACAGATGCTGCTAGCTGTTGGGCTGTTTAGGGAGGTCTCTTCAGGCAGTAGCTGGGGCAGGCTGGAGTGGAAGGATGGTCAGTGCCCTCCAGTACGCACTGCACCCCCCCCCAGTAGGGGGATTATGGTCTTTCTGACCCACCCTGCTTTCCTCATCCTGAACCCCCCTTCTCTGTCTTCCCCCAAACACCATGGAGACCCTTTTTGATTACTCATGCCCTGGGACCACAGTCCTGGTCTTTCTCTTACCCTCCCCCATCCCATCTTGTGAATTCAAGATATGGAGCAGGGGTGAATTCAGTCCACTCCACTCTGCCGTCTTTGATGGCTATGTTTTATATTTTATACATGGGCAGGCACTGGCAATCGAACCTAGGTCTCTGGAACCACATGCAAGAACTGCCACTGAGAGGTGGCTATGTTTTTAATATGTGATATAATACCTGGGTATTACTGGGTCATTTGGAGGATTTTGTGACATAATATGTGTAAAGTTTATATGCTATACTTCTATTGGTTTCTTTCCTCCTGTACCTTTTTGTTTGCCAGTGAATTACATTTTTAGGTTTCTGGAGTAGAAACTTAAAAGCATAGCATATGCATAGTGAGACATTTTTAGTTTGTTGATCTTTGTTAGATTTAGATCACAGAAACTCTTTTAGAAAACAGATTTTTATATATAATATGCGCTAACATTTGTAGCTATGTGTTCAAATTTATGTTTATAAAAAGATGCGTTCCTGATATACCTATTCCTCAATGTAGTTGCTTTTCATACTTGATGTCTTTTGTTAGATTTATGTAATATTTTAAATAAGGTAATCAAATGTCAGGCATTTGGATACCTATTGCATATGGGTAATTTATCTTTTGTGGACATGTTTTTATACGGCATTAGCAATTTTAAATAAAGAACTGATTAAAAAATAGAAGAGATCCTTGAATGAATTTTGAGTTAAAATAATAGTAAATGTTGAATGTTGTATATTGTTCATTCTCCTGTTCAAAAAATTCTTGTTGTTTGTGTTTGGTTCTACAGGAAATGAAGTTAATGTGTGTGTTTTATCTCCAGAGCTTAATTAAGGTTTATTCTTTTGCTAGATTGCAAGGTTTTTCTATTTAATAAGTAAGTTTTTTTAATTTAATGAAAGTGTTCTAGTTTGCTAGCTGCCAGAATGCAATATACCATGAACAGAATGGCTTTTTAAAAGAATTTAATACATTGCTAGTTTACAGTTCTAAAGCCAAGAAAATGTCCCAATTAAAACAAGTCCATAGAAATGTCCAATCAAAGGCATCCAGGGAAAGATACCTTGGTTTAAGAAGGCCAATGAAGTTCAGGGTCTCTGTCTCTGAAGTGAGAAGGCACGTGGCAAACAAAAGGTTTCTCTCTCATCTGGAAAGGCACATGGCGAACACAACATCCTCTACTAGCTTCCTCTCCTGGCTTCCTGTTTCATGAAGCTCCCCAGGAGGCATTTTCCTTCATCTCCAAAGGTTACTGGCTCATGGACTCTCTGTTTTGTGGTGGTGCAGCATTCTCTACTCTCTCTGAATCTCTTATAGGATTGCAGTAAACTAATCAAGACCCACCCAAATGGGTGGAGACATGCCTCCACCTAACTCAATTTAACAACCACTCTTGATTAAATCACATCTCCAGGGAGATGATCTAATTGCAGTTTGAAGCATACAATACTGAATGGGGATTAGAAGAAACAGCTGCCTTTACAAAATGGAATTTAGATTAAAATGTGGCTTTTCTAGGATACATACATCCTTTCAAACTGGCACAAAAAGAGACAGAGACTGTTTATACGCAGGTTTGGATTGTGTGAATGTAAGGGGTGACAATGTTTTTTAAACCAGCTTAAAATCAGATTAACTCCATTTTAAAAAGTGTTTATAGTTCACAGTTTATGTTAACAATATTTACTTGTTGCATGTGTGTGAATGCTGTAACTAAGCATTTTTCACACATTATTTCTTAATTCTCCCACCAGTTGTACAGGAAAAATGTATCAGTTTTACAATTGAGGAAACAAGCTCAGTGGCAAGGGCACAACAGCCAAGTTAAGTGACAGAACCAAGAATTGATTTCAGGTCTGTCTGTCCAAAACATTCTTTTCTAATGTAGTTATACTTTTATTCTCCCCATCTCACACCACCTTTTTTTTTTATTAACAGAAAGAAAAAAAAGAAATTAACACAACATTTAGAATTCATACCATTCTACATATGCACTCAGTAATTCTTAACATCATCACATAGATGCATGATCATCGTTTCTTAGTACATTTGCATCGGTTTAGAGGAACTAGCAACACAACAGAAAAGGATATAAAATGTTAATATAGAGAAAAGAAATAAAACTAGTAATAATAGTAAAAAAAAAAAAAAGAAAACCCTATAGCTCAGATGCAGCTTCATTCAGTGTTTTAACATGATTACTTTACAATTAGGTATTATTGTGCTGTCCATTTTTGAGTTTTTGTATCTAGTCCTGTTGCACAGTCTGTATCCCTTCAGCTTCAATTACCCATTGTCTTACCCTGTTTCTAACTCCTGCTGGACTCTGTTACCAATGACATATTCCAAGTTTATTCTCGAATGTCCGTTCACATCAGTGGGACCATACAGTATTTGTCCTTTAGTTTTTGGCTGGACTCACTCAGTATAATATTCTCTAGGTCCATCCATGTTCTTACATGTTTCATAAGTTTATCTTGTCTTAAAGCTGCATAATATTCCATCGTATGTATATACCACAGTTTGTTTAGCCATTCTTCTGTTGATGGACATTTTGGCTGTTTCCATCTCTTTGCAATTGTAAATAACGCTGCTATAAACATTGGTGTGCAAATGTCCGTTTGTGTCTTTGCCCTTAAGTCCTTTGAGTAGATACCTAGCAATGGTATTGCGGGGTCGTATGGCAATTCTATATTCAGCTTTTTGAGGAACCGCCACACTGCCTTCCACAGTGGTTGCACCATTTGACATTCCCACCAACAGTGGATAAGTGTGCCTCTTTCTCCGCATCCTCTCCAGCACTTGTCATTTTCTGTTTTGTTGATAATGGCCATTCTGGTGGGTGTGAGATGATATCTCATTGTGGTTTTGATTTGCATTTCTCTAATGGCCAGGGACATTGAGCATCTCTTCATGTGCCTCTTGGCCATCCGTATTTCCTCTTCTGGTATGTGTCTGTTCAAGTCTTTTTCCCATTTTGTAATTGGGTTGGCTGTCTTTTTGTTGTTGAGTTGAACAATCTCTTTATAAATTCTGGATATTAGACCTTTATCTGATATGTCATTTCCAAATATTATCTCCCATTGTGTAGGCTGTCTTTCTACTTTCTTGATGAAGTTCTTCAATGCACAAAAGTGTTTAATTTTGAGGAGCTCCCATTTATTTATTTCTTTCTTCAGTGCTCTTGCTTTAGGTTTAAGGTCCATAAAACCACCTCCAGTTGTAAGATTCATAAGATATCTCCCTACATTTTCCTCTAACTGTTTTATGGTCTTAGACCTAATGTTTAGATCTTTGATCCATTTTGACTTAACTTTTGTATAAGGTGTGAGATATGGGTCTTCTTTCATTCTTTTACATATGGATATCCAGTTCTCTAGGCACCAATTATTGAAGAGACTGTTCTGTCCCAGGTGAGTTGGCTTGACTGCCTTATCAAAGATCAAATGTCCATAGATGAGAGGGTCTATATCTGAGCACTCTATTCGATTCCATTGGTCGATATATCTATCTTTATGCCAATACCATGCTGTTTTGACCACTGTGGCTTCATAATATGCCTTAAAGCCAGGGAGCGCGAGACCTCCAGCTTCGTTTTTTTTCCTCAAGATGTTTTTAGCAATTCGGGGCACCCTGCCCTTCCAGATAAATTTGCTTATTGGTTTTTCTATTTCTGAAAAATAAGTTATTGGGATTTTGATTGGTATTGCATTGAATCTGTAGATCAATTTAGGTAGGATTGACATCTTAACTATATTTAGTCTTCCAATCCATGAACACGGTATGCCCTTCCATCTATTTAGGTCTTCTGTGATTTCTTTTAGCAGTTTTTTGTAGTTTTCTTTATATAGGTTTTTTGTCTCTTTGGTTAAATTTATTCCTAGGTATTTTATTCTTTTAGTTGCAATTGTAAATGGGATTCGTTTCTTGATTTCCCCCTCAGCTTGTTCATTACTAGTGTATAGAAAAGCTACAGATTTTTGAATGTTGATCTTGTAACCTGCTACTTTGCTGTACTCATTTATTAGCTCTAGTAATTTTGTTGTGGATTTTTCTGGGTTTTCTACGTATAGTATCATATCGTCTGCAAACAGTGATAGTTTTACTTCTTCCTTTCCAATTTTGATACCTTGTATTTCTTTTTCTTGTCTAATTGCTCTGGCTAGAACTTCCAACACAATGTTGAATAATAGTGGTGATAGTGGACATCCTTGTCTTGTTCCTGATCTTAGGGGGAAAGTTTTCAATTTTTCCCCATTGAGGATGATATTAACTGTGGGTTTTTCATATATTCCCTCTATCATTTTAAGGAAGTTCCCTTGTATTCCTATCTTTTGAAGTGTTTTCAACAGGAAAGGATGTTGAATCTTGTCAAATGCCTTCTCTGCATCAATTGAGATGATCATGTGATTTTTCTGCTTTGATTTGTTGATGTGGTGTATTACATTAATTGATTTTCTTATGTTGAACCATCCTTGCATACCTGGGATGAATCCTACTTGGTCATGATGTATAATTCTTTTAATGTGTTGTTGGATACAATTTGCTAGAATTTTATTGAGGATTTTTGCATCTGTATTCATTAGAGAGATTGGCCTGTAGTTTTCTTTTTTGTAATATCTTTGCCTGGTTTTGGTATGAGGGTGATGTTGGCTTCATAGAATGAATTAGGTAGTTTTCCCTCCACTTCGATTATGTTGAAGAGTTTGAGGAGAGTTGGTACTAATTCTTTCTGGAATGTTTGATAGAATTCACATGTGAAGCCGTCTGGTCCTGGACTTTTCTTTTTGGGAAGCTTTTGAATGACTAATTCAATTTCTTTTCTTGTGATTGGTTTGTTGAGGTCATCTATGTCTTCTTGAGTCAAAGTTGGTTGTTCATGTCTTTCCAGGAACCCGTCCATTTCATCTAAATTGTTGTATTTATTAGCGTAAAGTTGTTCGTAGTATCCTGTTATTACCTCCTTTATTTCTGTGAGGTCAGTAGTTATGTCTCCTCTTCCATTTCTGATCTTATTTATTTGCATCCTCTCTCTTCTTCTTTTTGTCAATCTTGCTAAGGGCCCATCAATCTTATTGATTTTCTCATAGAACCAACTTCTGATCTTATTGATTTTCTCTATTGTTTTCATGTTTTCAATTTCATTTATTTGTGCTCTAATCTTTGTTATTTCTTTCCTTTTGCTTGCTTTGGGGTTAGCTTGCTGTTCTTTCTCCAGTTCTTCCAAATGGATAGTTAATTCCTGAATTTTTGCCTTTTCTTCTTTTCTGATAATGGCATTTAGGGCAATAAATTTCCCTCTTAGCGCTGCCTTTGCTGCGTCCCATAAGTTTTGATATGTTGTGTCTTCATTTTCATTCGCCTCTAGGTATTTACTAATTTCTCTAGCAATTTCTTCTTTGACCCACTCGTTGTTTAAGAGTGTGTTGTTGAGCCTCCACTTATTTGTGAATTTTCTGGCACTCCGCCTATTATTGATTTCCAACTTCATTCCTTTATGATCCGAGAAAGTGTTATGTATGATTTCAATCTTTTTAAATTTGTTAAGACTTGCTTTGTGACCGAGCATATGGTCTATCTTTGAGAATGATCCATGAGCACTTGAAAAAAAGGTGTATCCTGCTGTTGTGGGATGTAATGTCCTATAAATGTCTTTTAAGTCTAGCTCATTTATAGTAATATTCAGATTCTCTATTTCTTTATTGATCCTCTGTCTAGATGTTCTGTCCATTGATGAGAGTGGTGAATTGAAGTCTCCAACTATTATGGTATATGTGTCTATTTCCCTTTTCAGTGTTTGCAGGGTATTCCTCACGTATTTTGGGGCATTCTGGTTCGGTGCGTAAATATTTATGATTGTTATGTCTTCTTGTTTAATTGTTCATTTTATTAGTATATAGTGTCCTTCTTTGTCTCTTGTAACTGTTTTACATTTGAAGTCTAATTTGTTGGATATTAGTATAGCCACTCCTGCTCTTTTCTGGTTGTTATTTGCATAAAATATCTTTTCCCAACCTTTCACTTTCAACCTATGTTTATCTTTGGGTCTAAGATGTGTTTCCTGTAGACAGCATATAGAAGGATCCTGTTTTTTAATCCATTCTGCCAGTCTGTGTCTTTTGATTGGGGAATTCAGTCCATTAACATTTAGAGTTATTACTGTTTGGATAATATTTTCCTCTACCATTTTGTCTTTTGTATTATATATATCATATCTGACTTTCCTTCTTTCTACACTCTTCTCCATGCCTCTCTCTTCTGTCTTTTTGTATCTGACTCTAGTGCTCCCTTTAGTATATCTTGCAGAGGTGGTCTCTTGGTCACAAATTCTCTCAGTGACTTTTTGTCTGAGAATGTTTTAATTTCTCCCTCATTTTTGAAGGACAATTTTGCTGGATATAGGAGTCTTGGTTGGCAGTTTTTCTCTTTTAGTAACTTAAATATATCATCCCACTGTCTTCTAACTTCCATGGTTTCTGCTGAGAAATCTACACATAGTCTTATTGGGTTTCCCTTGTATGTGATGGATTGCTTCTCTCTCACTGCTTTCAAGATCCTCTCTTTCTCTTTGACCTCTGACATTCTAACTAGTAATTGTCTTGGAGAACGCCTATTTGGGTCTAATCTCTTTGGGGTGTGCTGCATTTCTTGGATTCTTGGATTTCTTGCATTTCTTGTAATTTTAGGTCTTTCATAAGAGTTGGGAAATTTTCAGTGATAATTTCTTCCATTAGTTTTTCTCCTCCTTTTCCCTTCTCTTCTCCTTCTGGGACACCCACAACACGTATATTTGTGCAGTTCACATTGTCCTTGAGTTCCCTGATACCCTGTTCAAATTTTTCCATTCTTTTCCGGATAGTTTCTGTTTCTTTTTGGAATTCAGATGTTCCATCCTCCAAATCACTAATTCTATCTTCTGTCTCTTTAAATCTGTCATTGTTGGTATCCATTGTTTTTTCCATCTTTTCTACTTTATCCTTCACTTCCATAAGCTCTATGATTTGTTTTTTCAGTTTTTCTATTTCTTCTTTTTGATCAGCCCATGTCTTCTTCATGTCCTCCCTCAATTTATCGATTTCGTTTTTGAAGAGGTTTTCCATTTCTGTTCGTATATTCAGCATTAGTTGTCTCAGCTCCTGTATCTCATTTGAACTATTTGTTTGTTCCTTTGACTGGGCCATATTTTCAATTTTCTGAGCGTGATCCGTTATCTTCTGCTAGCGTCTGGGCATTTAGTCAGATTTCCCTGGGTGTTGGACCCCACAGGTTGAAAGATTTTTCTGTGAAATCTCTGGGTTCTGTTTTTCTTATCCTGCCCAGTAGGTGGCACTCGTGGCACACGTTTGTCTACGGGTTCCACTAGTGAAAGTTGCTGTGGGTCCTTTAACTCTGGAAAATTCTCGCCGTAGGGGAGGTACACCAGCCGAAGCGGCTTGGAAGAGTGGCAGCCAGCCCGGGGTTTCGAACGCGGGGAGGGTCGCTGGCCACCTCAGCACGGGAGAGCGTCTGGCCGAATTACCTAGTCGACCCGGGGCGCCAAGCGTGGCGGGAGGGCGCCAGCTGTTGCAGCCCGGGAGAATGCACTGTTCCCAGCCAGACCAGGGAGTCACGTGTTTGGAAGGGACCCCCGGTCACTGTTCTCCGCAGTCTGGGGATTTCCGACCCAACTCTCTCAGTTGGTCCGGGGGGCCTCGCGTGGTGGGGGCGCCAGCCGCCGCGGCCTAAGGGGACCGCCTGTCCAATTCTGCCAGCTGGCCTGGGAAGGAGGAAGGGAGGGACTCCGGCCGCTTGCCGTCCCACCCAGGAAAGCCCACGCCCCTCAGTGATCTCACCAGAGCTGGTTCTCCCAGACAGTCAGCCGTTCCAGGATGGGGTACACCGTCCCTTTGATCTCCGTCGTGGCTCCAGGAGCTGCTCTGTGTTGTCTCCACTCCCCCAGTAGCTGTTCTGGAGGAGGAAATGTGAGGGTGGCAAGGCTGTCGAGGCCGGTGGCAGAGGAGCCGGTGAAGGCGGAAGAGGGGAGAGGAGGGCGGGCGGGTCGGCTGCTGCAGGGCGTGGGCTCACACCACCTTTGTGTTCATTTTCTTCTCCCAAACAGTCAAGAACAGTGAGTAAGCAAAGTGGGATCTGAACAGCTGAGACTGGTATCATAAAAAGTTATTACTTTATTAAATCTTATGTATTTCATTTCAGGACAGAAAATTCTTTCTATATTCTATTTTTTTTATCATTTTCTAACTCTTGGTTATTTATTTGCCATTTCTTCCATAGATTAAAAACAGCAAAATTTAAATTTAATTTAATTTTAAGACAAGAACTGACAGTCTGGTAGAAAAGCAGATATGAATACCTTGAGAGTCTGAAACCTAATCACTAAATTGCAGAATAGCAATTGCTATTCATACCGGTAATTCAGTATTATCAAAAGTAAGTTATATTCAATAGAATTGAAAACAGTTTTGGTGCTCATACCGGGTAAACTTCAACTAGCTGGAGAACCCACTGATGTGAAATCTGATGTTTAGACAATGTTGAGTAATGGAGGGGCTCCTGATTATTGTGTTCTACATGCTGGATTGATTTCAAATCTGCAGATTCTTTGAGGTGCATGAGAATATTTGATATTGTGGTTGGTGAGAAAGTATCTCAGTTTTCAACTCCTCTGGCCTGTTGGTTACCATCATAGGTTGTGCAAAACCAGAATAGGAACCACATGTATTTGTAGAAATTGTGGATCCTTAGAGATCCATTCTGTCATGTATTTTTCAATTTGAGTTGGTGGCCACATGAAGTTAAGGAAAAAGTTAAGTGTGTGTGTGTATGTGTGTATATATACACTTAAATATCTAAATGGTCTGGAAATAATAATGGAAATTACAGCAGTTGTTCCTTCTTGGTTTCCATTCTTCTCTAGATATGAGATGAAAACACATTGTATCATTTTGTTGCAATGAATTTTGTGTTTCTGCAGAGGGATAGTGTCTGGGTTGTGTTTGTTTAAAACAGGTTTGAGATTTTCCAAGATTGTTAATTATAATTTTTTTCCACATCAATACTTAGCTTAAATGATTTTGTGTTGTTGTTTAATAAAAGCAAAGTAGATAAAGACCAGACATGAAAGTAAAGTTCAAATGTTAGAGAAAAAAAATTCTAGAAATTTTGAAGCCAGTATAAACAATTTCCTGCTACTTTTTTTTTTTTTGGTTGAGGGGAGGGGACCAAAATAGAAGTTTCAAAGACACCTGAAATATATGCAGAATTTTTGCTCCTTCTACAAAAGTCATTTAGATAAAACAGCAGTATTTTAAATTGATCATATTTGAATTTAAAAAATCTATATAGTTTATTTGGAAAATAACATCATATCTATTTGCTGTGGTCCAATTAAAATTGAGATGTCTTCGATTTTGTTTCAGATGGAGTGACAGCTGAATTTATAAAGAGTTATTTATCTCTTGTTTTTTTACTGGTTTGGTCTAAGCTTTGGGTACTTTATATAGAACAAATCAGTATCACATTGGTCTTCTACTTGGAAGTTAAAATCCCTGAATTGTTTGGCAGTGCTTGTTTGTGATTTGAAATTTATTTTTTATACAAACTGAATATTTTATAAAGACTGGTGGTCACTATGCAGTTCACTTTTGAACATATAGTACTAGAATTACAGCTGTACCTTATTACCATTTGTAAAATAATGTTTTCCTGGGAAAATATTTTCTGATTTTCAGCATGAAGTACCATAAACTAATACTGATTACCTTTGGTAGCATTCAGAACCAAGAGTTCCATGAGTTTGGAAGATTCTAGTATCAATGACATTAATTGTTAACAGCTCTGTAGTTCTGTAAGAGAAGATGGTTTCTCGTGGGTCTGTCAGTACTTTGGTTACCTAAGGTTTTGTGGTGAGAATTGAAAGAGATGGGTGTCAGATGCAGCATAGCTGCCTAATAAAATAATGATTCATGTAAATGATTTTTTGCATGTGTGCCGTAAGATTATACTCTTCTGCATCTAGAACATGTTAGAGAATCCCTTTGTCTCTCCAGAAAATCCTGATTATCCTTAAAATCCTGACATTTGTAACCCATGCTTAAAGAGAAGGATGCTCTACCTCTTAAATATTACAAAGGGCTCAAGTGAACTGTTGCTGTTCTGTAAACTTCAGAGATTTCTGCTCTTTTGTCTATCAGGTCTTAACTGTCCCCACCAGATAAGATGCTCTTGCCAGACCTGCTTATAGGTGATCATCTCTTATTCTTGAGTGATCACTTCTGTTACTGTTTCTCCTACTCAAAACAAGGGCTTCTTCATCCCGATTCCTTTCAGATGATCTACCGAGACAAGGCATATTTAGCTTTCTAGTGAATCACTTGAATTTGGAATGCTCAGGAAAGTTGGCTACCTGTGTTTTGACTTCCCGTTGTTTCTTATGTACAGGACATTCTCAAGTCAACTTTTTTTTTTTTCCATTTTTTTTTCAAGTCAACTTTTAAAAACTGTTTTCATTGAAGTATGGCACAGAAGGATGCACACATCATAAATGTACATCTCCATGTATTAGTACAAAGGTCAAGAAGTAGAACATTGCCCATACCTCAGAAGTCCCTTTGTGATCATTTACAGTCACTGCCTTTCCCAAAGGTAAACACTGTTTTCACTTTGACACATATTGTTTTTTTTAAAAGAACACTTTATATAAATGAAATCAAAGATTATGTTCATTTGTTATTGACTTCTTTTGCTATGCATTGAGGAATCCATGATGACATGTGGCTGTCAGTTCAATTTCTGTCATTGTACATAACATTCAATAAAATGAATATATCACAATTTAGTTTGCAATTGATGAACATTTGATTTGTTCAAGTTTTTTGCTAATATAAGTAATATTTTTTTGAACTTCCTTGAATGTGTCTTTTGGTGTACCTTTGGACACATTATTTGTTAGATGAAACCCCAGGTGTGAATTGTTGGGCCCTAGGGTAAGCATATGTTCAGCTTCTCCTGGGAAATATTTTTCCAAAATGTTATCAGTTTGTACTTCTCTTGCTAGTGAATGTGGGTTCTGATTGATTTGCATCAATATTGGCAGTATTTGGGTATTATTAGTTTTTAAATTGGACCATTAAATATATGTATCTCTGATTTTAATTTGAAGTTAGCTGATTATTCATGCAGAGAGCATTTTTTCCTGAATTTTATTAGCTATTTTGATGTCATTTTTGTGAAGTTCCTTTTTAAGTTTTTTGACCAGTTTTTATTAGACTGTATCTTTTTCATGTTGATTTGTAGGTGTTTGTTCTAAAATCTGGGTTTGCATTTCTTGTTTGTTATTCCTGTTGCAGAGTCCTATCAGGCTTTTCTTTTTACTCAGTCCATAGTCCAGTTTGACCTGCATCTTTAAAAATGCTGGAGTCATGACCCCTAAGAATGACTCTGTGGGTAAGTTTTCTCTCCAGGTCTTCTTGGGAGTATTCCCTGCCAGCAGTGGGGAGCAGTGTCTTACCTGGGCCCCACGGACTCTCCCAGGCCCTCAGGTGTTTCAGCACCAATTCTGGTTCCATCAAGGACCTCTGGTGGACCAGAAGCTGCACCAAGAGATGCTGGTTGGCTCCAGGCAAGTGGAGCCACATGCCCTGGCTGTGCTGGGGGCATGATGGTGAACGTTCATTCACACAAGCACTGTTGTCTCTTCACTTGCTGGATTGAATTTGCAAACCCAAGAATGAATTTTGTGTGTGTTTAATAAAATCTTCTTGGCAAAAAAAAAAAAAGACCTGTCCTGTTGGTAGTTGAGCAGCTGAGCAGCACTTTATTGATTTCTAGTTATATTTTTGGAACTGTTTAATAGCATGTGGTCAGAGTACACACTATAAGATTTTAGTTTTTTGAAATATGTTGACTTGCTTTATACTTAGCATATGGTCTAATTTTGTAAATGTATTTCAAAAGACTGCTTATTCTCTTGTTGAGTACAGTATTTACATGTCATTTGGCCTTTTTATTTATGTTTTACAAATCATCTTTTACATTTTTAATAATTGTTTTATATGCCAGTTTCTATCAGTTACTGAGAGAAATGTGTTAAAATCTGCTGAATTTATGGATTTGTCTATTCTTTTTTTATTTATATATTTTAAAGATATCTTACATGTACAGTTGAAGTTTTATTTTCCTAGGAATTGAACATTTTATAATGTTGTAATGTCCTAGTCCAGTACTGTTTTAGCATTATAATATTTGTCAACTAGAATAGCTTCACTGGCTTTCTTTGGTTAGTTAGGTTTTGCATGAACTATTTTTACTTTCAAACTTTCTTTTCCTTTATATTTTAATCATGTCTCAAGTTGGGTTTTTAAAATTCATTCTGAGAATGTGATGATATTAAGAATTACTGATTGCATATGTAGAATGGAATGATTTCTAAATGTTGTGTTAGTTAATTTTTTTTAATTAATAAAAAAAAATGTACTACCATCACCATCATCCATTCCAAACCTTTGTCAAAAAACTATATAAAGTCTGTATAAGTTAAGCATCAACTCGCCATTCTCGAACATCAATCTATTTTCTGGTAACTCATATTCTAGATTCTAACACTATGAGCTTGTTTATTACAACTGGCTCATAACAGTGAAATAAAATATTTGTACTTTGGAAAAAAAGATTCATTCTGAGAACTTTTGTCTTTTACCATAGAGTCTGTTAAATAATCATTGAAATATTTTGTTTAAATTTACCATTGTATATTTGATTTCTACTTTTCCTGCCTGTTCTGTGCTCCTATTTTCTCTTCTTCTTCTCAGTTGTTTTGTATGTTCCATTTGCTTCCATAGTAGCTTGGCAGATACATGCTGTTTTTACTATTAGTAGTTATCTGAGGGATTAATTATCACATACACCTTGACTTACACAATGTCTAAATAAGTACTTTGACTTATTTCCAAATAATGCAAGAACCTTCAGTGATTGAATTCCATCTACCTGCCTGCCCCACAGCCTGCACTGGACTTGTGTTATTGTAGCTAGCTAGCTTAGCTTACTTTCTTACTTTCTCTCTGATCTATCCACCCCATCTCTCCTCTACATAACTGCTATTATTGTAGCAAGCTAGCTATCTTTCTTCTTTTTTCCTTCTCTTTCTATTAAATGGCATTACATTATTATTAATGTTTCATTAATCAGTTTTTATTTAGATTTACCCTCAAATACACCCTTTTTGTTGTTTTTTATTCCTTTGCCTTGGGTCATTTTTATGTCTGAAGGAGCATTCTTTAATATTTCCTTTAGTGTATGCCTTCTGGGTAGCAAGTTCTCTGTTTTTTGTATGTCTAAAAATGTCTACTTCAATTTAATTTGAAGGATACTTTTCACTGGACATAAAATTTAAGATTGCCAGTTATTCCACCTTTTTAATTTCTTTAACTTTTTATTATGTGTAATTTTACACATATAAAATAGAGATAATAGTAAATTATCCAGGTATCCTTTGCTCAGCTTTGACAATTAACAGGCCAGTCTTGTTTCCAGCTAAACTGGAACTGGAGTTCCAGCTAAACTGGAACTGGGCTGGAGTCTTCTTATATTGTCTTTATCTGATTTTGGTATTAGAGTGATGTTAGTTCATAAAATGAGTTAGGTAGCATTCCTTTTTCTTCAATTTTTTTGGAAGCATTTGAGCAGGATTGGTGTCAGTTCTTTTTGAAAAGTTTGGTAAAATTCTCCTGTGAAGCCATCAGGTTCTGAGCTTTTTTTTTGGTGGGAAGATTTTTGATGACTGAATTGGATTTCTGTACTTGTAACTGGTTGTTGAGATCTGATATTCTCTTTGTGGTCATCATTGAGATCCTAAATATATAACAATCTAGTTTGATTTGATATCAACTTAAATTCAGTAATAGACCCAAACTATGTTCCTGTACCCTCCCCACCCACCTTTATGTAGGTCTTGTCACAGATTAAATGTTTGTGCATTGAGTTCAAACCACTGATGTATCATTACATTTTCTGCATTTGCCTTTTAGATCCTGTAGGAAGTTAAAGTGTTGCTACATATAAAAAATACAATAGTACTAGTAAATATAGTAGTACTGTTATGTATATTTACCCTTATCATTATGTTTACCAGAGAGCATTGTTTCTTTGTGTGGCTTCAGTAATTTGGCTAGTGGCCTTTCCTTTCAACCTGCAGAACTCCCTTTAGCATTTCTTTGAGGGCCTGTCTAATGGTGATGAAGTCCCTCAGTTTTTTTTTTTTTTAAATCTGGGAATGGCTTGATCTCTTTTGTATTTTTGAAAGACATTTTTGCCAGACATAGCACTTAAAATATGTCTTCCCACTGCCTTCTTGTCTCTCTGGTTTCTGATGAGAGATTAATATTTAATCCTATTGAGGCTGCCTTCTATATGATAGATTGCTTATCTCTTGCCTTTTCCAGAATTCTCTTCATCTTTGGCATTTAACAGTTAGATTATTACCTGGCATGGTGTTGGTCTCTGGGTTTCTCCTGTTTGGAGTTTGTTTAGCATCTTGAATGTGTCTGTCCAGTCATTGTTTCTTTGAGTATTCTTGCTACTCCTTTCTCTTCCTTCTCTCTCTGAGATTCCCACACTGCATACATTGATACATTTGCTGATATGTCTCAGGTTCCTCAGACTCGGTTCACTTTCATTAATTCTTCCTTCTGTTCCTCAGATGGGATGATTTTTGTTGTCTTATTTTCAGATGTTCATGGATTCTCCCCTCTGCTAGCTCCAATATGCTGTTGAACTCCTTTAGGAAATTTTAAATTTCTGTTACTTTCATCTTCAACTCTATTTGGTTCCTTTTTATAATTTCTATCTCTCTGTTGATATTTTCTTTGTTCATGTTTTCCTTTGGCTTTTTGAGCATATTTAGGACCATTTGGTAGAATTCTTACCTGCCTTGCAGGAGACCGGGTTTCAATTCCCAGGCCAAGTATTTTGTCTGGAATGTTCCAGGTCTGATCCTCCTTATTGATGGTTTCTGATGCTTTTTATCTTTTTCATTGCCTGGACCATGATTTTTTATTTCTTTGTGTGCTCTGTAATCTTTTGTTGAAACCTGGACATTTTGTTTTTTTAATGTGTTATCCCTGAAATTTAGACTCTAATACATCTGTTCCTTAAGCTTGTATCCAGCTAGCATTATCACAGAGCTTTCCTTCCATGCTAGGAGCTAACAGAAAAAGAAAGAGAAAGAGGAAACAGCTTTCCTAGTCTTTGCAGATTGAACTGTGTGAGTGCACCCTCTCAGGGCTTACCCTCCAGCTAATCTAGAAAATACCTCTGGGCCAAAGTTTAGAGGCCTTCTGATCCTTTCTTTGCATGCATTTTGTCTTATGCATATACATGTGGCCCTAGAAATTCTGCTGTCCTTATTTACACAAATATAAATGTCCCTTCTTCCCTAGGAAACAGGTGCTGGGCACTACACTGTTATGACCTAAAGCCATCAATCTTTTGTGTCAGGCAGTTACTGGACTACTTACTGCCCCACTCTGTTCTGTAGGTGATTTCTCTGAGGCTCCTCTTCTAAAGGCAGGGTAAATTCTGGGATGGTGAGTCCCTCAGGCACCCAGCAGACAGATTGGGCCAGACACATACACTCCCAGCATGTGCACAAGAGTTACTCTGCTCCCTCCAGAACCAGGACCAAGGGAAATGCTCTGGAAGCATGGCTCACCTCTGCACTAAGTTGGTGAGGGGTGAGTGAGGGTCCAGCCAGGACATCTGGTGATTCTACTAGTTTTAAGTAATCTCTTTCTTGATTTAGTGCCTGCCCCATTACTGCAATCCTTTAACTGTTTTCTGGAGCTTTGAGAAAGATGTTTCTGCCAGTTCTTCTTGCTGGTTCATATTTCTGATGGGGTGATGGAGCCTTGAAGCTTTTTGCTTTGCCATCTTGATAGGCACAGCCACTACCTGGCACCATCAGTTTTTAAGAGGCACCTTTATTTTAGCTATTACTATGGAAGAATACTGCCAGTTAAACTGTCATGTTTTCTTAAGACATAAAAATTTTGTATTATACTTACAGATCTTTTTGACTTCAGGATATGGATTTTTATTGTATCTTTCTATATATGTGGAAAAGAAAAGAAAATACAAGTGAATTAAATTGGGTGAATCCTTCCTAAAACAACTTTACATTCATAGTGATTGTTCTAAATCTGTTTTTTACTCAGTCATTGAGTATATTTTTCTATATCAAACTCTATACTATCAAAGCTATTGGTGATGAAGCATTTTTTAAGAGTGCTACACTATTTTGTCCAGGATTTTCTTCCATGCCATTAACTCCTATTCTGCAAGTTTTTATGCTGTTATTTCCCTAACAGCAAATCTTTACTTCACTGAAATGCAATTTATTCCCCCTTCCTTGTTCTTGTTGCTTTGGTTTTCTTTTTACAAAGTGATGTTCTTTTCTTGGAGACACTTTATGTGGTAATTAAGCTCAACAAGTATGGTACAACAGTGCCTCAGGCTCTCAGTCATAAAGCTAAGATAGATCACCTTTGTGCAGACATCTCAAGTGATTGTGTGTAATTGTGAGACATCTGCTTTCACAGATGTTAAAGTGAAAAAAGGTACATTTTAGGATCAGTGAGAGAACCAGTGAGATTTAGAACTCTTAACTGAGATAAGATGAAAATATTTTCTAATCTATTTTGTTATTAAAGATGATATTAAGTAATAATCACTTACTGCTTATATCGATTTTTCAGCTTTCTATTGGTGGGTTCTTTTTTGTTTTTAACAGTTCCAAAGGTCTTAGTAAAATTGTCCCCTACCCCTCCTAGAAGAGGAGGATAGATTAAAAGCTTATATAGTTAAGTGCTTCCTTTTGCTAGGCATGCTGAAAACAGGTGCCATAAAATGGGTTGTCTTTAACAATGGAAATTTATTAGCTTACCAGCTTACAGCTCTGAGGCTGTGAAACTGTTCAGATCCAAGGCAGCATCATCAGGGCATTGCTTTCTTCTTGAAGATTGATTGCTGATGATTCTTGACTCCTGCAACATGGCAAGGCATATGATGGCACCTCCTGCTCTCTCGCTTCTCCTCTGGGTTTCATAGATTTCAGCTTCTTGTTTTAGTGGCTTTTTCTCCCTCTCTGAATTTTGTTTTCTTATAAAGGATTCCAGTAAGAGGATTAAGACCTATTCTGAATGAAGTGGGTCCCACCTTAACTGAAGTAGCCTCATCACAAGATCCTACTTACAATGGATTCACACCCACAGAAATGGATTAATTTTAAAAACATGCTTTTCTGGGGTACATATAGTTTCAAACTACCACACCAAGCTTTGTGGGTGTGACTGGATCATTGATTCTCTTTGAGGTGAGCCAGCTCCTTTTACATAATCAGCATGATTAACAGTAATGAAATATGTATGTTCATTATACTAAAGGAGTAGGAGTTGTAAAAGGGAATTTTATAAAGCTTAACAGTAGCTAATTTTTCCTGCTTAATTTAGCTATTTACATATATTTTAGCTTCTGAAATATCCAGCAAAAGCATTTGTGTCATTTTATATTCACGGCTATGCATTTGGTGTGAGTTAAGAATTATAAAGAAAAGAATTATGGGCCCCATCAGGCTGAAGATAAACAATCCTGGCACCAAGATTACTTGTTGTAAAACTGTTAAGATTACTTGTTGTAAAACTGTTAAGAAATGCTTGCTGTAAAACTGTTCATTATCTGCTTTTTTGAAAAACAGCACCTGTGACCCATGCTCAACCCCCACCCCCCTCATCTTACCCCTTAAAAAGCTTTTGCAAACTCAGGCTCGGGGCTCTCTGTTCCTGCATGTTCAGTGAGCCCCACACATGTGTGGAAAATAAACCCCTTGCGTGTTGCATGAGAGAACGTCTCTTGGAGTCCTCCTTTGCGTGGCAAAACTCTCGAATTCTTACAGAGTAATCCTGTATTTTAGATTTTTTTTTTAGGTTTTTTAGGTTTACATTTTGCTATGTTTGTTTGTATTTGTATTCCTAATGCTAAGTTATCACAGGATATTTACTTACTGGTAATTTGAGTTGGTCTGAAAGCTTACACTTTATTTCTGGGTGTGGGAACTTCAGAGATTCTTTTTAAAATAATTAGCTCCACTGTTTATGCTGTGACTTCATTTCATTTTTCCTAGGCCTCAGGTTCATTCAGCTCAGCAAACAAACACCACTGGAAGCAATGTTACCACATCATTTGCTCCTAATAGTAGCTTCACATCTGGTTCTGCCCCTAGTAACCCTTTCGGTTTAGGTAAGTGTCTTAGTGATTTTTATGGGGATGAAAACATTTCCCACACCCAAGGTAGTTTTGATGATAAATGACAAGAATAGAATGTCACTTTAATATAAAAGAAAAAAACAAAGATGCACACAAACCACAGAACTTGTAATTACTTACTTCTGTAGTTTACTCCTCTAATTGTAGGTGTTAAGGAAATAGTTGAGGATCCAGATGTGCTGGGTTAGCTTACATTTACTTAAATAAGTGACTTTTTTTAATGAAAGGTTGTTATACATATCCCTGATCTGAACTCGATAATTGAATCTAAGGAAGAGTAGCTATTACTGAATAGTTACTAGCTCTCTGAATATAATCTTCTCATATATGTAAAAAGAAAAAGGATCAGATCGTATCAGTGATTTAATAACTGTCCTGAACAGCTGTAGAAGAGCTGGGGCTTTGGGATCAAGCCAAGTGTTTAAGGAAGGATCTTTTTATGCATTAGCCAAAGTCACTTTTCCTATATCAATTTTATATACCGAAGTTCTGTGGAAGATTTTGTTGGGTTAAAAAATACGCTGAAGCTAAGAAAAACTGAACTGGATA